>NW_025939929.1:0-1277 GCF_000764305.2 Hyalella azteca
GGACACTTAACTCTCTGACGCACTTCCTACTTCGAGGAAGACGAGCATTCCGTACATAAATTCTCAAATTTTGCCATGCAAGAAAATTAGTAAATCGCAACCTTCCAATATCCAGTTACAAACCTCGAAATTTGTAGTCTGGTCACCGAAAAGAAATGAACATTTGCTCCTAAAACTTTACTCACCACCAAACCCCTCCCCGCCATGTGAGCTTCATTTATAATCCTCCACCTTGCTTATGTGGTAATGTTTGCTCTACTGTCTCCTAATTTCTCTCTTTTTCTTCTGAAGTATTACACTTATTTACGCTTACTGTCGTTATTTTGAAGTCACTATTCAGAGTTACAGTCGTTGATCTGTAGTCTTACTTACAGGCTTACAGCCGTCAGGCTGTAGTCTTACTTACAGACTTACAGTCATTACCCTTGATACAGTTAGAGTCGTTAGTCTGTAGTCTTACAGACTTACAGTCGTCAGGCTTAATACAGTTACAGTCGTTAGTCTGTAGTCTTACGTACATAATTACAGTCGTCAGGCTTAATACAGTTAGAGTCGTTAGTCTGTAGTCTTACAGACTTACAGTCGTCAGGCTTAAACAATTACAGTCGTTAGTCTGTAGTCTTACAGACTTACAGTCATCAGTCGACCTACAGTTAGAGTTTACTGCAACGTTGCAGAGAGCGGCAGCAGCGAGAGCCTGGAGGCGGCGCGGCAGGAGATGCTGGAGGCGCTACGGCTGCGCAGGAGCGGCCTGCAGGAGAAGCTCAGCGCCAAGACAGAGGAGCTGAGGCTCTTGTGCCTCCGGGAGGGGGAGCTTACGGGGGAACTGCCCCCCGAGTACCCCCTGGTTCCTGGCCAACCGCCCCCCTCTGTCAGGAAGAGGGTCGGCACTTCATTCGCTCTCGATGAGAGCATCATTGATAAAATCATCAATAAGCAGGTAACTTTTTGTCTCGCGGTTGGCCAAATTGGAAAAAAATTCTAATTGTGTCATGAATGCGTAGGGAATGTTTGACGAAAGTAACATCTATAATTAATTTCCTGCTATTGGCTTGTAAACATAATACATAGTAATTTATTCATAATGGTACGTTTAATAATATACTTTTGGCCGCCACATATTGAACTTCTCATTTGACCATCACAATCACCGGACCTGAATATTATCGAGCATAAGAGCTGGAGAAAGTTTTAACTGAAGAATGGGTTAAAATTCAATTGTACGAATTTTGACCCATGAACAATAAACAATTCACAATTTGTATGATTCAATATCT
>NW_025939930.1:0-110656 GCF_000764305.2 Hyalella azteca
CTAATTCATGTTACAGCCTCTTCAGGGTTTAAAATTCTATCAATATTTTACATTTATATCTGAACTTTCGTATGTACTGATTTCAAAACATCAACCTTCAAGAAGTTAATCTTGGTTAATATCTATCATCAACATAATACTAGTTGCTAATGTATATATAGTATATTCAATTTAATTTCAAGTTGCCAGGCTGACTCTAGCCTCCAGTAGAAATTTTATATACCATCAACAACAAATGGTGTAATAAGGGAAAACTTTGAGTTTGTCCCTTATTACCACATTTTTTGTTGATTACTTCTTACCATGAAACATTTCATAAACAAATTTGAGCTCATTTTAAAGGTCTTTACAAGAGCTATTGCATGGCATCTCGCCATCTCCCCCAAAAAAATCCATATGCTATTCGTAAGGTGCCAGACACAAAAGAAAAGCATCACAAATTACCTCTGGGAACATGGGTAATTTAGGACACTTGAAATAAAACTAAATTTTAAAACATTTGAAGTGTGCAAAGTGTACTCATCTACTACTAACAGTACAGTACACTAAAGTTCTCCTCTTCCTTAGTAGATGATATAGATGTAGAATAAATGGAATTTTCTGTGATTTGTACTTCTTTTCCCTTTATTGATATATTATCAGTATTAAAATCACTTGGCTGCTTAAGTCGCAAATTTACCAGGAATTTAAAAGCAAAGAAAATAGCCAAAAATTTCACCATTTCTTATAAGAGAAAACGTTTCGGAGTCCAGCTCCATCGTCAGTTCAAAACCTAGAACTGCTGGCAAATTTTATAGGCAAATTGACGGTCTAGGCATGGGTCTTCCTCTCGGCCCTACCTTTGCTAATATTTTCATGTGTTACCACGAGGCTACATGGCTGGAAAATTGTCCTATAGATTTTAAGCCAATTTTCTACAACCGATATGTAGATGATACATTTTTACTTTTCAAACATCCCTCTCATGTGGGCCGTTTCTTTGATTATCTTAATCGGCAACACAAATCCATCAAATTTACTATGGAGCTTGAATCCAACAATAGTTTATGCTTTCTTGATTGCAAGGTCATAAAATCCAGTGGCTGTTTCCAGACATCTGTGTACAGAAAATCAACGTTTACCGGCTTAAGCACCAGCTTTTTTAGCTTCTGTTCTTTTTGTTTCTGTTCTTTTTGTTTCTGTTCTTTTGTTTCAAAACATACTTGAGCATCCCCCTCATTCAGCCGTACGTATTCATGCCGAGCAGTGCAACGTCCCGGTGTCCAATAGTGATTTTAGAGTTTTAGCCTCCACAACCGGTGTTTCTGACCTATGAATTTTAGAATCATTATATATTTTTAAACAGAAACCCAGTATAAATGCTGCATTCAGTTCCTATCCTCTACAAATTGTAAATAGATAGTACTTTCTCTACATGTCATCTCATTTTTATTTCTGTTATCTTCGATTTTAGTTCTAATGTCCTCAAGTTTAGGTGAATTGTTTGAATGTGAATTTTAGGTTACTAATTGCTTGTACCTGTGTTCTAGGTTTTGAACTGACAATGGAGCTGGACTCCGAAACGTTTTCTCTTATAAGAAATAGTGAAATTTTTGGCTATTTTCTTTGCTTTTAAATTCCTGATATATTATCATATCCATACATTGCCATATTATTGACGTGATATTACCATATGTGTGTGTGGTTTTATTGCCCATCCTGGTAGTGATGGGCACACACAAGATAAGGGAGGGGGGTGATATTACCATATCTATTACATACTATTGATCATTGACAACAACCTTGTCCACTGCAAGCTTCATATCAGCAGCCATTGCATTTCTTCTATTTCTGTAAGCTTACAAGACTGGGCTTGTAATTTTGCCCCATTTTAATTGAGTCAAAAGTTAATTACTTTTTTAATTACATAGTTTAAGTTAATTACTTTTCATTCTATGTTGCCCTGAGCGCAATTCTATCCATGACATTAAATGAGCAATTTTGTGATGACCATGATGCATTAATTTTTTTGTAAGTAAATGTTATCAAAATGTTAATCAATTTTGTTATAACTGGAGCCTTTGCTAACTGAAGTTCTACTGTAAATGCATTTTTGGGGGTGCCTAGTATTAGCCTGGGCGTGTCCCTTATTACCACGTCTTGCAGAAATGGCTGCTGATTTGTTTTGGATTGAGGTACAAAAATTGCATCAATGAAGTTTCAAAGCCAACACCTGTCTGCAACATATTAACTTTGTTAAATTTCTTAATGTGGCAAATCTTATTTTACTACAGACCTTAGCAGAAGTACCATCAAATGGGGTAATAAGGGACGGGCGGGGTAAATCGGGACAGTCGTCCTACATTCCATAAAAATGTAGCAGCTAAATGAATTGGAATATTGCAAAACTAAAAAAGTTCAACATTTTCCTATCCTATCCTAAAAAGTTCAACGTAAAGTTCAACATTTTCCTATCCATGTAGCATAAAACAAATTAAGAAATCATATATTCAATACTTCTAAAAAATTACTGAAAAAAGTGTGTAAAGTGCCTCTGCTAAGGTCTGTAGATAAACAAAATTTGCCAAAGTAAAAAATTTTACTTACATAAAAGTTACACACATGTCTTGGCTTATAAACTTGATTGACTGAATTTGCATACGTATCTCATTAAAAAAAATGGCAGCCATTTCCGCATGACGCCATAATAAGAGACAGCCCCCCCAGGGTAATAAGGGACGCCCCTAAAAATGCATTTACAGTAGAATCTCAGCTAGCAAAGGCTCTAGTTAACCAAAAAATCAAGTAACATTTACCTTGCTCAGCAAAACAAATTCATTTAACAAAAAATTAATGCATCATCAGTCATCACCAAATTGTGCATAGAATGTCAGAGATAGAATTGTGCACCAAGCAACATAGAATGAAAAGAAATTAACCTTAACTATGATTTAATACTCAAAAAAATATTATGGTTGTCATCAAAATATTCCTTTCTGTTTCATGTATGTTTTCACAAATAGCATATGGAATTATTTGGAGATGCCATATGATAGCCCTAGCACAGAGCTTTAAATGAGCTTAAACTTGTTCATGAAATGTTTAATGGTAAGAAGTTATTAACAAAAAACACTCGAAACTGTCCCTTATTACCCCATTTGACAGTACCATTTCAAAAATGTCACTTTTGAACATTTTTTTTCAGGGATTTTTTATAGCTTCTAATTATCTGATTTTTTAACTTCCTTTATGCTACATAGACAGGAAAAATGTTAAGTTTACACACCATTTTTAGCTTTGCAATATTTCAATTAGTTTTGCTGCTATACCATTTTGCACCATGGCAAAGAACTGTCCCTTATTACCCTGCCCATCCTTTACTACCTCATTTGATGGTAATTACTAAGACATAAAATGATAAACATAATTGAGTAAGAAATTTCAAATAATGATTGATTAGCAAAGGAATAATTTTTTATTATTTAAATGCAACAAAATATATTCCTAACAATAATTTGCCAAATTAGAAAGGCATAATGTTCTAATATTCAGTGCAGTAGCAAATTAATGCAACTCATGTTCAGAGTGGACTGTGGACTGTGGAATTTGGAAGGGGCAATGCATAAGCACATGGCCAATGCCCAAGGGCTGAGTCAAGATCAAAAAATTCATACCTTATACTTATACTAAAGTCTGGTGGCTTAAGAGTGACATTTTTAATCAATTTGTAATTTCACAGCACTACAGCAGTGATGGCACAGTTGCACACTTTCATTATCAATTAGACAGGAGATACTTCATCCAGCAAGAATCTCATGGCCCCAAAAATGTTACGCAAAGTACAGTAAAAGGCTCTCAGCTTAGGAAGTAGATATGTTCCATGCCTAGACTATGGAGTAAAGGAGATTAATATCTGCCAAACATCTAACTGAATGTTCCCATTATTATTATACCAGTCCAGACCTAACCTAAGCTGACATTTTTGGATCAACTTAAAGATTTAAACAACACAAGATTTAAGCCAAGATTTTACACATGATATAGTCAAATGGGGTAAGACAGGATCGCAGCCTTCATGGGGTAAGAAAGGACCGGCCCATTGCATGCATTCTAATTGTACTGAATTTAATTTGACAAAAGAATATGTTAGAGCAATCATTGCCTGTCATTTCAGTGTTTGTTTCAACCCTCTTCTGCAAATAATTAATTTTTGGTTAATTTTCAAAGAAAACCTATGTAGAGAAGAGTCACAAAATAGTTAACCCTATTTGGGAAATAAGCTGTGTCTGGTTACAAAAAATTTTTTGGCCAGGTTTGTGGATGTAGGCAGGTAACCTCAAGTAACAAGCAACTTTTGAGACATACTAGGCATTCCTACCTGCTATCATCACTGCCTGACAACTATTCTAAAATGAGGTAAAAAAGGACCAGACATGGGGTAAGACAGGACCACTAAATGATCCTGTTTTACCCACAAGTGGTCCTATCTTACCCCACAAATGGTCCTGTCTTACCCCACAATTGCCACAAACGGTCCTCTTTTACCCCATAGTTTATCAAAAATAGCTTTTAAATGAATATATCATTGTGCATAGGTATACATGGAGTATTTTGGTCAAAATATTCATCTTCTGCTTAAAATGACCATTCTAACTTGTTAGCTTTTTTAATTAGATAAATTTCGCATACTATTGTGAATTGCATCATGGGGATGGAGAAAATAGGGATGTCTCTTCCCATTATAGTGAGCTGCAGAACAATGTGCAAGAGTGGTTGGGGGAAAAATCATTGTGTGAAACATAAAAAATAATTATCACAATTTTGTGATAGGGCATGGGCTATGTTTGAAGAAGTGCACCACAAATGCAGTTAGCAAGAAAATGCATGACGTCCGACTCTTGAGGTATTATGTATTGGGTTTATTACCAATTTGATAAATTTTCAGACAAGGACACTAATGGAATATACATGTAGCATTTGGCAGTGCTCTACAATGAATCAAAGCCAACCCACTATTACTATGCTTAACAAAGTTTTCTTGTAGCAAAAACTCCAATGTGACTGATATTACAGTTGACTTCCTGCAACACAAAACAGTAACAAGTGGTCATTTAATCAAATAATGTGTTTCTAGATGGATAATATTGAATATCAGATTTATATTTTTACTAAAAACCTTGTAACATAAGAATTACCTGTTGGTCCTTTCTTACCCCAGCCTGATCCCATCTTACCCCAATGGGGTAAGATGGGACCAGCTCACTTTTTTTAATCTGTACAGAAAACTGTGTTGTATGCAACAAGTCTGAGTTGTAGCTTTGAAGCCCAATGCATAACCACACCTTATGATAAGTTTAGGATTTTTTAGTTATTCATGGTATAGATGCTACATGCCTGTTAGTGATTTCGGTCCTGTCTTACCCCATCTGACTATAATGCAGGTATCCATAATACTTTACTGGTCTACTTATAGGACTTAAAATTGAACTTGCAGAGGAGTATAAAAAACTTTCTGCTTTGCCACTATGTGTTGGGCCGCTGGGGTGCCCAAGCCACTGACAGTGACAGGCCATAGTGGCAAAGGAGAACAATTTTTGTTGCCATACTTAAAGTTCATTTTTGAGTCCTGCAAGTAGACTAGGAATGTGGGAAGTATATAGTCAGATGGGGTAAGACAGGACCAAAATCACTAACAAGCCTGTAGCATCTATACCATGAATAACTAAAAAACCCTAAATCTATCACAAGGCGTATTTATGCAATGGGCTTCTAAGCTACAACTCAGACATTTTGCGTCTAACATAGTTTTCTGTACAGATTGAAAAAATATAACTCAGTACTCACAGCAGTGAGTGACAGAGAGCGCATTTTCTTGTGCATAAATCAGTTTTCATTGCGATTAGTACAGTGCATTAGAGCATTAGAGCCCGCTTCTTAAAACAGAAAAAAAACGTGAAATCACGGACGGACAGACAGACGGACGGACATGGCAAGCACAATAGTGCATTTTTTCTATAAAAAGAAAATGCGCAAAAAAAGTGAGCTGGTCCCAAAATTTATTTAAAACCCCACTGAGGTAAGATGGGACCAGGCTGAGGTAAGACAGGACCAACTGGTAATTCTTATGTTACAAGGTTTTTAAATAAAAGTACTAATCTGATATTCAATATCATCCATCTAGAAACACATTATTTGATTGAACAACCACTTGTTACTGTTTTATGTTGCAGGAAGTCAACTTTAATATCAGTCACATTGGAGTTTTTGTCACCAGAAAACTGTTAATTTTTAATTAACACATTTTTTTAAAATGTGTAAAAACTATTTTTCTTATAATTTCTAGTAAATGCCATCACTAAGTAGTGCATAGATGAGTATGGAACATTGAATGTTGTATATTAAAAAAAATTTAAGGCGACATTTCAGTCCACTTGGTTTTATGAGACCTCAACATTAAACGCAACCGTATGATCCATTTAGTCTTTTGAGTGTAAAATATGGATGATATTATATAACTGGCATAGTTAACACGTTGACTCCGAAGTGGTACATATGTGTACCACGAAATGTATTTCTCCAGGAGGTAGTGGTACATAATTCAGGTTGCCTAAAATCAGCCAAATCCAAGAACAAAAAATATAACTCAGTACTCACTGCAGTGAGTGACAGAGAGCACATTTTCTCGTTAACAAAAACTTGAGGTCACGGACAGACAGATGGATGGACAGACAGACAGACAGATGGACATGACGAGCACAATAGTGAATTTTTTCCATAAATGAGAAAATGCACTAAAAAGGCCAAAAAAGGCTGATAATTCAATGTATACTAGTTTATTTGTAGGTTCAGCTATGAAAATTCCATTTATTTTCTTTTTGCAGTATTAAAAATTCAATTAGGAAGTACCCCTATCATAAATTTTAGCCGGTCAACGAAATTGTGAAAAACTAAATCACGGAATTTGTCCGGAAAAAATGACCATCTGGTAACCCTGCTTAAAAACAGTACAAAAAATGAAATAATAGTACAAGATGAAGCAATCCTAGTCAACGTGTTAATTATCATTTTATACTTTACTTTTGCTAGAAACAATAAGAAGTCTGAGAAACTTACAAAAAAACTCCAGTATTTTGGCAAAAATGCCTTATTTGAGATTAAAATTTTCAAATAAATTTTGTGTTTTCCCAACATCTTTGATGTTGGAAAATATCAAGGATGTTGGCCAAAGATGCCAGGGCCAAGGTTGTGAGGGGTGAGGCCAATGCCTAGGCAGAGAGGCCAGTGTCCAGGTTGAGAGGCCAGGGTCACGAGTGAGAGCCTGAGAGGCCAGGGTTGAGATTATGAACTTAGTGCTCCCTTAAAAAGCCAGATCATCAGCCATTCGGCCTGATGCCTGTGTTAACATGAATCTGTAAAATCTTTAATTTTGCTCTAAACTCTAAAGAATACTGAAGAAAACATTTTACTCCACTTTTCTTTAGTTGTACAGAGTTCTCCTTATTACCCATCAGTGAAGACTGAATAGTCTCCTGATATTAATGCTGACATAATATTGAAAAAAAAAATTAATATAGTTCAGGCTATTAAAATGAACAAGTCTAAAAAATACATTTTTTGTAAAACTTATTGGTTTTTGTCACTTTTTGTTGATGCTTAAAAGCACATTTAATTTGCAATTTACTAAGTTTTTTGAAAGAAAGCTGGAAAATCAGGCAAATGCCACCTGGCTTGCAGTTAATTTGCCCACTTCTGTGGCACTCAACCAATTTATTTTATAAAAATTTGAAAAATGGCACATTCTTAGCTGCAATTTCAAAAATTGTCAGTGAAATGATTGCTTCTAACTAGGATTGTTGGAATTGGAGAATAATGACAAATATTGCTGATTGGTCTGACAAGAAGACTGTTCTGCAACTACTGCAACAGCAACAAATAAGCTTTGGTGCACACATTTTGAGTGGCAGCAAGACTGGAATGTTTCTACTTCTTGTTTATTCTGATTACTTCATAGTGATGTGTAAATATTTTTAATAAATTTATAATCTTAATGCTGGATTGCTCACCTCTGTTAAATTTGATAGATTTTCCAAAGATATGTTTGAATAATTATAATTATTATTAAAATCTTGCTAAAATTTAAAGTTACACATTTTGAATATATTTGTAATTTTGTTCAATCATGCTTTGTTGTAAAAAATTTAATTGTACTAAGAGATAATTCAACTACTGGTAAATGTTGATGACGTTCAAGTTTCCTCCTGCCGCTCTTGGCACAAGTTGGCAGATACTGAACTTAACTTGCAGTTCATCAGAAAAGTCTCAGAAAGAGAGTGAAATTGGTGTATTAATGAATAATAATTTACTAGATATCTCTCTGTTATCTCATGTGGATTGTGGAATACTCTAGTTTCTTGTAGACTAGTTGACTTTATTATTATTTTTGCCATTTGTTTTATTGGCTGTGGTTTATCAATGGCAAACATTTTGAATTTTTGTTGGACTGGAAATGATGTCAAACTTGAACATTTGGTTTCCTTTAATATTAAAATTAGTTAACATAACTCATTCAGTAAGTCAGGCTACCTACCAGAATGATAGAAAAATTATACTAACTTAATTAATAGTTTAATATACACAATAAAGCACTCCTAAGTTCTAACATTATCATTTCTGTCTAAAATTTTCAGCTGTTGCTCTGTCACCAAATTGCTGGAGTCTGGACTGCTTATCCCTTCCAGGGTGCATACTGATATTGAGGAAAAAAATCCAATACTTTTTCAGGATTCTCCATGATCATCACTTTTCATCAGTATAATTTTCCAGGACTCGTATATGATAGGTTTAGCATGACTGAAAGACTCAGAAAAAGTAAGCGTGCATATTCGGTATTCTATCATCTCCTAAAGTTGAGAACTAGCTAGCAACAAACGTGTAAATGCATAGAGCAGGCAGACACAGACTCAGAGGAACAAAAATTATACAAATCTAAAAAGCATCAAAAAGCGGCACAAAGTAATCAGCAGGGCAAGCCTTTTGCTTCAGCATATAGAAAAAGTAAGGTCCCAAGCCAAAAGTGGTGATATATCTTGCATTTTTGCCTTGGTTTTGCCAAGTGGAAACTTGCTAGCTAGGTTACCTAGGTATTGTAGCTATTGAACTGTCAGGAAACATGTGGCAGAATAAATCACTTGTGACACGGCCTCATGCCATAGGCCACAGATGGTTTGTGGAGAATGAAATACAGAATTTTGGTTTCTTACTGTACTTCCTTTCAGTCCATCTTCACATGACGTGCTTACTCTTGCTGTGTCTGCCTGTCACATCATTGTTTATCCCAGTAACAGGGATCGACGCTTCTTTTTTTTTGTTTCTTTTCAAATTTGCGGGAGCCCCTGAACTTCTGAAGACTAGTCCAATGTGGCCCTACGACCGAGTTTTGAGTTATAGTTGTTAATCAATTTAATTAATCACTTAATTTTCTTTAATTAATCACTTTAATCACTTTTACTACTTTAATTAATCACTTCAATTCATCACTTTAATTAATTGGCTCTCTACCAACTCATTGAAAACCCTGCCTAACTCAAACTGCCTGCACGGCTCAAACTCTCCCTAGCATCTGTTGAGGAGAACACTCCACGGCGGAGCCGTGGAACACGGCAGGGCCGTGGAACACGGTAGAGCCGCGAAACACGGCAGCGCCGCAAAACACGGCAGCGCTGCAAAACATGGCAGTCGCAGAACACAGCAGAGTCGCAGAACACGGCAGAGTCGCAGAACATGGCAGAGTTGTAGAACACGGCAGAGTCGCAGAACATAGCGGAGCCGCGAAACACGGCAGAGCTGTGAATGATCTTTCATAATAATAACATTATTCACGAAATTAAGGGTTTCAAGCAATGTCTTAATACTTAGTTATGTAAAATGAACATTTAAAAAATAATAATAATGAAAAAAATAATAAATAAATAAAGAAAAATAAAATAAATAAAAAATAAAATAAATAAATAAAATTTACCTATATATATATATATAACAAAATAGGAAGGAATCAACAGTAAGAAAGAAAATAAAAAATAATAAATAAGTAAATAAAAATAATAATAATAATTCCCAACCCAGTTAGTTGCAATATCCATGCCCTGAACTGAGCCTCACATGAGTATGCACAAGTTACTGAAGGTCTGGTCCATCCTGGGGGCCACTGTGCAGAGAGTGGATGAATATTGCAAGATCTTTGGCGACGCTTCAGTAGCCAAATTTTCGCCTTCAGAAGATCTTGCCGACACATTTAGATTGAAATTCTTGCATTTAATATATTCCTCAGTCTTCGGCCAACTATTTAGAAAAAAGTAAGGTTTCCGGTGCGTTGGATGGAATACGATGCAGCGAAGCTTGTCCGGAAATCAGTTGCGATGAGTTCCCGCAAAAAATGTAAACAACATCTTTTCGATTGCGTAGTTTCGGTCACATTAGAGCGGTCAGACTGCTTTATTACATGTTCAGTTGACACTTGCTGTACAATCGGACTGTTTTTAGGGTAAAATTAGTTATTTGGGGTAACACGNGGTACAAATCCCCTTCATGGAAATTAACCAGCGAGCTAATGAGAAGTAAGCCACCAATACAATCGCTCTACGCCGTATTGAAAACCGTCCAACAGCTCTATCCCATGCCGTCTAACCTCCTCACGATTTTCGGTAAGCAACTCCCTACGCCATACCGCTGTTGATACACAGTCAGCACTCCAGCCCGTCCGTTCGTCGCAGCTGTTTTCCCCCGCCATAACTCTACCTCCACGCTTACCCCGTCTCCCCACCTTTTTTCACTGACTGCCGGATGGCTTTTCTTAGTTTCTGCTCACTTGACTGCATTACGCTATGAAAAGAGGATCTATACGAGTTGTAAACTAACTTAACCTAACCTAACCTAATTCGGATAAGCATCAAAGGTCTGCGAGAAAAGCCTCCAGTTAGTCATGCGATAATGGTGGAGAGTCGGGGTAAGTGTGGGGGGAAGAAGATGCTGAGGGATAGTAGGGCAGGGAAACAGTGACGCTGGGTTCACGTCTTGCGGAGTAAGTAAGGTGATGACGCATTACCGTTTGGTACAGTTCACATTTGCGACAATACAGTGTGGTCAGCGGACACTTAGGGTAACAGCATGTAGAAGAAGTGATGGTATGGGTTATAAAGCATTGGAGAACAACGTATTGACCGTTAACTATGTGGAGTAGCAGCTTGTGTGCTGAAGCAGTGTTGGTTTAAAGTTCGTGTGGTGAGATAGGTCAATTGACTACAGCTGCTTAGGTGCCAGGATGACAATATCTATAGCATTTAGATGGTTGATATTGGTTCCAGGGCTGATTTGAGCATTAATTTGCTGGTCTACGGCTGCGCACCCTTGAGATCGACGCTTCTCTAACCGCCAAAATTTCTAAGTGACCCGGAACGCGCCTGTCCGTGTACGCGGATACTAAAAAATATAAAAACTAAAACTAATAATAATGCAAATGCTGGGATTTATTCCAGCACACTCCCCGCCCAAAATCCAGTACAGTCAAGGGGGATGCAGGAGGATCATTTGCCGCTCATCAGCAGGACGAGCTCGGTGATAGGGCGTAGGAAGGATCGAAAGTTTCCCGGGGTGCCGACGCGGATTGTGGCTGTTCGTACTCGACCGTCGGCGCTGCGCTTTGTCTCTATCACCCGGCCAATTGGCCAGTGATTTCTCTTGGTCGTTATGTTTCTCACCAAGACGACGTCTCCAGTTTTCAGGGAAGGCATTTGATGCAGCGACTTCCTTCTTGGCTGAAGATTTTGGATGTATTCTTTACGCCATCTGATCCAGAATTGCTCGGTGAGGTACTGGATTCGTCTCCAACGCCTTTTTCCGCAGGCGAGAATGTCGCGTTCGGTGTACTCTTCCAACGTTGCGGGATTCGGGCAAGATTTCAGTGTGAGTAGCATAGCAGGAGACAGCGGGACGGGGTCATTCGGATACTCACCGACGTCGCTTAGTGGCGTGTTGTTGACGATGGAGGTGGCCTCTGCCAGGAAGGTAGTGAATTCGTCGCGAGAAAGATTTCTCGGTCCCAGCAGTAACAGAGACGCATCCAAAATCTTCTTTACGGACTGAATTTTCCTCTCCCAAACTCCGCCGTGATGGCTAGCCTTGGGAGGATTGAATTGCCATTGATAGCCGTGGATTCGAGCTTCTGTTTCCAAATCGTTCAGAGACACGGTTGCCTTTTCCTGGTTGAAGTTGCCGATGAAATTCGTACTCATGTCGCATCGTATGCGCTTGCACGTTCCACGCAAGGCGAAAAACCGTCGAAGCGCGTTCTTGAACGCAGATGTGTCCATCGCGTGAAGCGGTTCCACGTGAACGGCACGAGATACGAGGCAGGTGAAAAGGACCGCCCATACCTTCTTCGTGGCACGAATACGTCTTGTCGTGTAGCCGTCGGTGACGTAGAAGGGTCCTAGTACGTCTGGACCACAGTTCGTGAAAGGAGGAGCCTCCTGAAGCCTGTCTGCGGGAAGATCGCTCATTTGTTGACTAACGAAGGTTCCACGAAGCCTCCTGCACAACACGCACTTTGCTATTTAGTCTTTGATGAATTTGGAAGATCGGTGTATGAAGAAACCGGCTTCACGTATCGCTCCTTGAGTTAGCACGCGTCCTTGGTGTTTTACCTGTTGATGGTAGTGAAGAAAAATGAGTTTGGCGATCGCGTGGTTTCTTGGCAGTAATATTGGAAATTTTACGGCCGCAGTCAGTCTGAGTGACGCAGGCGTCCGCCTACTCTGATCAGGCCGTCGGCGTCGACGAATGGCGACAGTGGTGCGAAAACGTGATCGCCGGGCAAGTTTCCTGTGCTCGAGGAGAGGTGGCGAAATATTTCTGGGAGGGCACTCTTTTGAGTGATTTCGATGAGTATTTTTTCGGCGGCATCAAAAGATACTGGAGGGCGTTGAACAATGTAATAACCGCGACTTTTGCGATACCTATCTAGTAGAAAACAGGCGAAAGAGGTCGCAATCTGGACTACCTTGACGGCCCTGTTCAAACTGCTCACTTTGTCGCATATTGTCTGCAGACCGCCCGACGGTGCAGAAACGTTGGTGAGCAGACTACTGACCTCAATCAGGGTCTCTGGCAGTTCTTCGTCTGGTTCCGGACGGTTGCGTGCAAGTTTTCCGTGCAACCAAAAAGAGCGAGGACCCCGCAACCAGCAGGTCATTGAGAGGGATGCGTGGTCGTGGATGGACGAGAAGCCATGTCTGCAGGATTTTCTTCTGTTATTATGTAGCTCCAGTGCTGAGCAGAGTAGCATTTCAGTAGCATGTTGACTCTCCTAGTGATGTACATCGAAAAATTCTTGGTTTCGTTGGTGATGTAGCCCATGACGATCTTGCTGTCGGTGTATAAATGCACGTCCTGGTCGTCAATGTTCAGCTCCGTGGTAAGTTGTTTTACCGCGATGGAAACGTCCATTGCGGCACAGAGCTCAAGCCGAGGAATAGTTAATGCAGTGCGAGGGGCAACCTTGGAGCTCGCACACACGAAGGCGACGTGCACTTCGTTCGAATCGTTGCACGATCGCAAGTACACCACGAAGCCAATTGCATCCTTCGAAGCGTCGGAGAAGGCGTGCAGTTCGCGCTTCTTTACTTCGCCGAATTCAGGGGGGCAGTAACCGCGAGGTACTGCGAACCCAGAGGAAACCCGGAACGAGCCTGTCCGTGTACGCGGATACTAAAAAATATTAAAACTAAAACTAATAGTTAAGCTAATGCTGGGATTTATTCCAGCACATTATAAACTTGAGTTTCATCTATTCAAGGTCCATATCTGTAACTGGTCGGTTTCTTTTTTATATGACATGTAATTATTTTAATATTATCTATCTATTCCGCCCATGTTCATCAACAAAAACTAAACCCTTATCAACCTAGCAAGACACTCTAACCCCACCCCCATCAGGCCTGAAGGAGGCCGGGATGGGAAGGGGAGGGAGGTGCCGTGTAGAGGGTAAGTGTGAGTGACTCGTAGTACAGTAACCTCAATCGCGGTCGCTGCGCACCTGTGCTGCTTCCTCCATCATGTCGGCGCCGCCGCCATCACCACTGTCATCATCTCCGCCCTCATCATCACTGCCCTCATCATCACTGCCCTCATCATCACTGCCCTCATCATCACTGCCCTCATCATCACTGCCCTCATCATCACTGCCCTAACATTCCCCAACATTTGATTCCCTTAAATCAGCTTACTACTTATTAAGACAACATTCCCTTTCCAACATTCCCCAACATTTGATTCCCTTAAATCTTCTTACTACTTAAATTACAACAGTTGTATTTTATTTTCAATATTATATATAAAGAACTAGTAACCAAACATGATTATTTGTTTATAATCGGCGAGCCCTTCTCCAAAACACAAATAAATTATAATAAAATAAAAGAATGTAACATTGGTAACAAAGAGGTGAAAGTTACCAATGCTGCGACAAATACCGTATTCAACACGGGGGGTAATTAAATAGGTTCTTGTGCCTGCCGTCATAACCACCTTACGTCGCTCACTTAGAAACTTTCGTTGAATAATTGCAGCAGATAATGAGTTTCTCCTAAGAACTGCTGGCGCTTACACACTTTCTTGAGCGCCGCGTGCACCGCATCACAAAACTCGGCACGTGCAAGCGATTTTTTTCGTTCGCGTTAATTTAACTGTATTATTATATGACTATCTTATTTACCGTATTAAATGACTGTATTATTAACTGTATAATATGACTATATTTGACGGTATCCTCCTAGCAGTCAGTTTTGCTACGTGATCATTTGTTGCCTGTCTATATTATTAGGATCTTCGGAATAAGTTATATGTTCGTTACTTTTTCCCTCGATTCCTAAAGAAGTAAATTAATAAACTATTTAACATATTGTACACAAGTGAGTTGAAGCTTGGTCGCAGTAAATAGAAATCATCTACTAATTTTTTTCCAGCAACTCATCCCACATTTTTTGTTTGAAGTTTTCCCTGCGTGATTAATTAAAGCGGTTGCAGTGTGGTTACCTTCGACATTATTTTGATCGGAATTTTTTGCTGGTGCATTCAAAATGGCAATGCAGTTTACTTATCACTGCAACTAAGCTAATTATGTGCCTCACAGACTCCACTGGATCAGGACTCCAGGACGCATCTACTCATGCACCTACACACCCTAACAAAATTCTTCCCCAGCTTCTTGTAATCCAAATCCGAAGCTGCCGCGTCTGTAAATTGTTACTACCCTAACAAAATTTAGAGTCGCCCCAGCTTCTTGTAATTCAAATCAGAAGCTGCCGCGTCTGTAAATTGTCACTACCCTAACAAAATTTAGAGTCGCCCCAGCTTCTTGTAATCCAAATCAGAAGCTGCCGCGTCTGTAAATTTTCACTGGGTAACAAAATTTAGAGTCGCCCCAGCTTCTGGTAATCCAAATCAGAAGCTGCCGCGTCTGTAAATTTTCACCGAGCAGGACTTATGGATTCACCTTCAGCGTACAGACTCAGACGACTCAAGCCTCGGCTCCTCTTGGCTTTGCTTTCACCGTTACTTCCTGGAGTCACCTTGTGCGGGTGATGATCCCAAGCTCCCTTGCACCCTGTGCACCATCGGGCCTTAACCTGCCCACCCAACCCCCTCACCACCTCTTCACCCCCTCATCTCCACCCTCTCACCACCTCTTTACCCCCTCTTCACCACCCCCTCACCACCTCCTCACACCTTCCTCACCTCCTTCGACCCACCGCCTCTTCGTTACCTCCTGACGAACTCTTCACCTCGTCTTCACACTCTATTCACCCCCTATTATCACCACCCCCTATTATCACCACCCCCTATTATCACCACCTTTACCTTACAACTCTGGAAGTTATTCTGATTAAATCTACACTCAGACCAGCCGATGCATTTTTTTAGATCTATCATAACTGCCCGATGTCCTACGATCACCGTGCATCGTTACAGAGATCGTTCCTAACGCGATGACAGTGCTGAACTAGTGTAGTGTATTAAACTAGTATAAAGATATTAAAATATGAAGAAAATTATGTATAAAGATATTTACATAATGACATGTATTCATTTAAATGATGGATAATGAATACTTTATGAAAATAATTTAAGATGTGGATAGTTTTTTCTCTGAAACGTAATTAAAAAAATTTCTTGTCACGAATGAAGTTAGATTCTTGAGCTATTGGTCCTCTCTATTTCTTAAAAAGAGCGACTCTAAAAAAAGTCACATTGTTCCTCATGTCTCAGATTGTGCAGATTTTTATTTTAGTCATTCCAATATTCGGCGTGAAATAACCATGCAATTAACAACGAACTCAGCATCGTTCGCTTCATCAACAACAGAAACAACAGCATCAAAAGTTCACTGTCACTTACGCCATCATTGCACGCAACACCAGCAACAAAAGCACCAACAACATCAGCAACAGCGATAACAACAGCAGTGCTGCAGGAGCACTTTCCAGTTTCACCTTACTTTGACTTTGCTGCTCCAGACCCTCGCCGACCGTCGTTCCCCTCACCGACCGAGCTCTCCCCTCACTCCCCTCCGCGGTTGCTTTCGCTCTGCCGCCCTCGGTGCGTCCCGCGCCAATGCCGATGCTGAATCCCGGTCTGAAGCCAGCATTGTACCGCGATGTTAACGTGAATTTTTGCGGCAAAATTTGTTTTAAAATTATAGATCAATGTTTCATCTGAGGTTCTTGATTGTTTCATCAAAATTCCGATAAGATTGTCACTTTAAAAATTGAATAGTTGAGGATTTTGTGCAGTTAGGGTTCAGAGAGTTATTTGAATGAAAGTAAAATTGGCATGGCAAAGAACAATCACGAGTGTAGCTGGACAACTTGAATCCAGCATTAAGGAGCTTGGGATCACTTGATAAGTTCAATAACAATTTATTTTAGCCATGCCTGCTCATGTCGGCGGTGGTACTCACATTTCGTTTTGTGATAGTCAAAGAAGCCTGAAATTTGCCTGCGGGAATAAGACTATTATTTGCCGTCTGATCCCCAAGGAAAAATTCCCCATCAGGCTGATCCATCAAAACTTTCTTTGCTATACCATATAAAAATTACTGCGAGCAGCTAATGAACAATTTGAAAACTAGCACCTTCCAAGTATTTCAGTCGTTAACTATTATGAAGCTATCTATATTAAGTCAGCTATTGTCAGGTTCCGCCTTTATGCTGACCGCTATACTCAGCAACATTTGTAACATATACACCACATGAAGAACATTTCACTTACTACATAGATTCATTGCAGTTATCTCATTTGGCAGATTTGTACTAGTACAATATAATCTCATTATTCATGAGATAGCTGCCTCACATTCAACTTGAGGAGTTTAGGGCTCAATTCCAACATTATTCCAATTCTCATATTTCTTTCACAATGTTCAGAATTCTCATATTTCTCGCATCGCGAAACTATAACGCAATTGCAATAAACAGTAAGTAACCAGAGTACACTTGAGTTATAAAATATGTACGATCGTAGTAATGACAACATACGTCATCTCTGTTGCATCGTAGTAACGATCGTAGTAACGATCTCTTTTGCATCGTTTCAACAAACAACATTGAAAAACTCCACGGGGCATGTTATCACGTTTCATTAACTTTGAGCCCATAGAGATGTTTGTTTGTTCTTCAACGATTTTGTGTTGAATCGTGGTAGAAGGTTACATCAGAGTTGAATGAATGCTACACTTGCGTTGATGTGTCAGTGTTGGGATCAGTGATGCACTATAGTTGTTGTTGTTCAGGGCATATTATTTTGTGGGACATACTATTGGTAATAAGTAAAGAATTGAAATTAGTGGTGTTTGACGAATTTCTTGATACTGATTCGTAAATTCTTGAAATTCGTGGTGTATGATGAAATTTTTCTAAAAAAAAGGAAACTTTTGTAGTTTAAATAGTTAAGGTGCCAAAAGCCTATATGAAGATAAAGTTGAGTAGGATGAAGTACAATGCCATTGTACATTTTAGTATGCACCAAAACGAAAAAATATGGCCACATTATTTAGTGCATGAATAGAGAATATTTTCAGTGAAACTAAAGTAGGTGTGAGGGGTCCATCCACATTTCTGTAATAGACTTTTTCTTCAATTCCGTCACTTAGGATAAAACTATGGATGTTTGCATTTATGCTTGGAAAATTGAACTAACTGAAGACAAATTAATATAATTGCATCGATATTAACTTAGGCTTGTATCTTGAGCAGGTCAGATCTTTAGAACTGAACCTTGTCTCACAAGTTCACTTACCTATTTATATTCACTCTGTACCATTATCCATTATATTCCCTCGTATCGTGTCTACTTAAAGTCTGTAAAGTTTACCGTAGTTTATAAATGCAACCTGCCTACTTGAATTTAATTTGCATACCCCCCTAAATATAATTTCGAACCGATGTTCCCTGACAGTAGGTACTCGAATAATGAATTCAAATTGACGGTATGTTTACAATTTTTATTCCAATTTACTGAACTTCGAAGCGAATGCTTATCTGATGATTATTCGCAATGCCGCTAATTCATCGGAAAGTGATAGTTTGGAACCAACAACGCAGGCGGTGACAACTTGTGTGAAAGTCACTCGTCTCTCCACGCGCTTTTCATTGTGAAGTCTTTCCTGATACAAGCTAGGAATTTTCTAATTCTTTTTCTATTGTTTAAAATCATTTTGCACTAAATGTAGTCATGATATAAAGTGAAAGAATTGCCTCAGATTTATCAAGAAGAGGTGCTTCATTTTGCCACTGCATTCCTGGCGAGGTCAAAACGAGCTCCTAACTATGCATTGGGATAACTTGACTTATTATTCATGCAAAGACAAGTACTTTATTTGCTGCAAACCTTGCATCGCATCGTGAGTTCGTTAATCTTAACGGTAAACTGCGAGGCTTCCTTCGCATTGGCTCGTGAAGCAGAAAAATGCATCCGGCGGCTGCGGTTGATCCCTGAGGATATCTCGATCGCGTCTGCGGTATATAGTCCGTAATAATCATAACTATTTTATTCGTGATCTTGTCCATGATCTAGTCCGTGGAATTGTATAATATATTGGCTAGGATATTGTCCGTTTTCATGTTTATGATGATTTAAATTACTCAAATGTAATTTAAAAAATATGACAATTGGACCAGTTTACTCTATCGGTGGCTCTCAGTAAACCCGTGAGTGTGATCGCCCTTGCATTTACAATAACGCTCCAAACAGGTGAACATTTAATCGCATTAATGAACAAACCTCAAGCTGATCGTAAGTGGAACGAACGTAAGTACATAAATAAGACGTCTGTGTATGACGGACATTTAAATTTCAAATCGTCGCAAGATTTGAGATCCTCTTGATATTTTTAAATATCGGAACCTGATGTCTGGGCAAACCAAAACGTGCGCTAGCGAGTCAAAACAACTACAGATAAATTTTTTATTCCAAAATGAAAGTGTATTAGAAACAATCTTTGATGATTGATGGTATCTTGCACAATCACTGCACAGTATGCCACTTGAGTCTACTGATAGCCCAAGTTATTCTGGAGCTGTGAAATAGTTTGGCAGGGAAGGAAGTCGAGGCCGGGGAGCTTCAGGGTGCGGGATAACGGGCGGCCTGGGTGAGTGACCGATGCGTATGAGCAGCGTCATTTGGGTGGTGCTTCGGGGTGCTGGGTGGTGCGTCGGGGTGTTGGGTGGTGCGTCGGGGTGTTGGGTGGTGCGTCGGGGTGTTGGGCGGTGCTTCGGAGTGTTGGGTGGTGCGTCGGGGTGTTGGGTGGTGCGTCGGGGTGTTGGGTGGTGCGTCGAAGTACAGGGCGGTGCGTCGGGGTGCAGGGTGTTGCGTAGGGATGCAAGATGGTGCATTGAAGTTTGGGTGGTGAGTGACCGGTGCGTATGAGGAGCGTCATTTAGGAGGTGCGGCGAGTTCGGTAGTGCATTAGGTGGTGAGAAACAGGAATGTATACGTGTTGTCGCATTGGATGGTGCACTGAAATGCTACTCGGCCAGTGGCTGGGAAGCGCACTTATACAGGCGTCATCTGTGTGATGCGTCATGTGGTGGTGCGCGCGGTGGGGTGCAGCGTGGTGCAAAACCGGTGCGGTTGCGTGGTGTTACATTAGGTGGTGCGCTGATAATTAGTGAGGTGCACTGGAGAGCAGCGTGGTGAATGACAGATTCTGAATGAAGTGATTGCATATATATGTGACATATAGTAGGCCGAATGGTGAGGAACTGTACATGAGTGAATGTCGTCACTTGTGGAAGCGCAATGGTATATCGTTTCGCGGTATGATGAGTAGGTCGTGCAATTGGTTGTCAGTGGTGCAATTAACAATGCATATATCTCATCATGTTGGCGGTGACCAGCTAGCATTTGTAAATGGTTGATCTTCATCCATTTTGGCGACCGGTTCGCGACCAGATTTGCTATTAAGTTAATCACAAATGAAAGTAAAATGCCCCAGTTTCGCTATTGCATCTCATCCCTGCCTTCAACAAACATTGATAATCATAACCCATGCAACAACCATCAACCTACGAATCTTTGACTCTGCGTAGGCCGGACGTGAAGCTTTAAAATACTCGCGTTTTTGTTAGTCTTTGCGACGACGGGCGGCGGATGAACTTGACCGACAAGTTGGCAAGCAAACTCCCGACAAGCACGTCGGTCGGACGGCGTTAATGTCGTGCTCATATCATCCCGTTACTCTAATGGCTTCTGCCTGAATGCACTCCCCCTGCATGTGTAATAAGTCTCTGAACTATCATTACCTCATAATAACTTAATCAACAATTTAAAATGATTGTAAAAGTTACGAATGATACTTATAAACTTAACACTTCACACTATTATGAACACTTTGTTTCTGTTAACTTTACAGCAATATTGAACAGCAGGGTGATGCAGGGGAGTCAATAATTAAGCAATTTTAATTTGGATAAGATTTGCAAACATAGACTTGCTTGTCAACCCTGAGAAGAGGCCCTCACTCAAAAAAAAAAAACTCAACGCTAGAAACGCCACCCACCACGCGCGAAATATACGGAGGAATATGTGATATATTCAACAATTGGCACTCGCATGTAGTATTTTGAAATGTTTTCACGTGGGTGAGAATTTAAATTGTTATGAAACTTATGCTTGCAGTTTTCACTTGCAAACGGTTTATGATTTGTATGAAGGTCTTACCATCATAGACCATAAATTATTAACCTAATATCGTCAATAGTAAAATTTATCGTATTTATTTTGTTTAAAAGTTATTCAACCAATATATAGGAGTTACAACGGTAATAGTAACCGCATAAATCAAGTTAAGTTATAGGATGCGGTTAATTGGCGCACAGGGGGATGTTGATTGATGATTAGAACTACAACATTAATTAGGTACGCTGAAATTCTGTTTGATTGTTTCATATATTTTCCATGCATATTGCTGACTGTGATAAGATCTACTCCTGCACGAACAGTCTTTCCGCCTTCGAATTTATCCCTTAATTATTATCCCTTAATTTATTTATCCCCGTTGGCGTTACGAGTATTTTGGCCACCGATGTTCCTGCCAAAATGTTTATCAAGCCTTTCATATTTTCCTTTCTATTTGTTCTACGAGTGAAACTTGGAACAATCGAACGAGTTCGCCGTAGGAAACGATACACTTGCGGCGAGCAACACTTGCGGCGCCGACACACCTGGATGTCAAGCGAGCTATACAGTGAAACTTCCTTCACTTAAATGCCGAGTAGTTCTCTCATCCAGTGGACCAAATCTCTCGACAGCTTTCGCTGAAAGTTCCAGTTAAAAATGACTCGAAATGAGTATAATTTATGAATTTTCGAGTATGTTTGTTATTATTAGTGAACATTTCTTAATTTTCTCGATGCAATTCTCTGTGAAAGATCGCTCTGCTTTCGTAGCAGCATTCGTTGCCACTGAGTATGTTAATTAAGTACGGGGTGAAATTCGAGCTACGAATGTTTCGTGTGACGCGATGTTCGTACTACGAATATTACGTATGGTGTGATGTTCGCACTACGAGTTAAAGCTCCGTATAGCGTGATGTTTGAACGATGAATATTGCGTATATGATGACTATAATACGGCGGTACGTCAGAGGATGCAAAATATTCGTGCAGTATTCACTGGCGTGAATGACCTGCATAGTGAATAGCATTGCCGTTATAGGTGCAGCTCACTTGAGCCCATGTACTGATGTTAACAAGCTCATTATCTATGATAATTGGAAGGGCATGACTGCGGTCAGCCATTCCAGTGATTCAGCTTGTGAAATCAACAATGATGTCTCTGCATAAATGCATTCCTGTGCAAGATTATGTACTATTCCATACCTTTGACTTCTATTCTAGTAAATAGGTGCGTGATTGTTATTACTATGATAATAAATATATGAGGTAGGTTAAGTTCCACTGCCCAGAGCGTGAATGGAGCGGCCTGGTCACTGGAATGTACAGAATTTTAACTTTTTTTATTCTTCATCGATAATGAAGTTCACCCATTCAATCTCGAGCCTTGCAACATCGGCAACTTAAAGTGGATCGGGAAGGGCTTTTTAGCGTTTTGTTGTAGTGATGGTGCGGTGAACTAGCGAACTTACAAATCATAGGAAAGAATTGTAAAATGAATTTTTCTAATTCTTGATGTACGAGCGCCAATTTGAATTACAAGACGGTATATTTTTCTCTTCTAAAAAGAATGAACGATCTCTATAAATTGTTGTCATTCATTGAAAATTGAAGGGAGTTAACGCCTACCATTGTTGTCACCAAGGTTATCATGATCATTTATTTTTATTGTAACTATTTCTTTACTATCATGTTGCTGCAAACCAACGCACGATTGTGTTGCATGTTACAGCGTAGCGCCTCTGCATTGCTTCGGTTGAACTCAGTTTGCAGGGCACTGAAAAAAATAACACGCGGCGTCAGTGTTCAAGCGGTTGCTTCCTTGTCGCTTCGCCTTTTCTGGGCTCATTTCAATATCAACCAAAATTAACGTAGTACAACGTTTTGTCTGACCCAGAACCTAAAGGATTTCTGTAACTCTAACGTAATTACTCAATTGCCACTGGTATATCTGAATCAGGATAACACTCGTGGTTCGCATTTGTTGCAGCGTGCATGAACATGAATATCAAAGTCAAGGTCCAGACTTCGGACACTGAACTTCGTACACTAACGACCAATCCCAGTATCTCAAAGCTATGATCACTTCTATTCCCTTCTGTGATTGGAAGGAAACTCTAAATGCTGCTCTCTGGTTGGTCAGGATAATATGAATTTTTTTCGCGGCTATGAAACTGCAAGGAAGCCTCGATGTGATTGGCTTACTTTGTAAGTAGTGCCTGCTATCCTGAAGTCCGAATATTTGCTGCAGCTTTGGCAACCCTTTCATGGCCAGACCCCCTCAATTGTTGCAGGTTATAATGGTATTCTTACCATGACCAATTCCTTGCACTGGCCAATAAAGACTGGCGACGTCCAGGTGATGCTATAAACTGCATTGTGGACCGTCGTAGGCACGGAAGACACCTGAAGATGCAGCTCGGCTTGCTCGACATGCAGTGCCTTACATTGAAACTTTCACTAGCGTAAGCAACAGTCAAGTTTTGCTCTCTCTTCGTTAAAATGAATCGCGCACCCTCGAAATCGTACTTTATTTTCTCTTTTTGCGCATTCACCAATAACTTCATATAGTCCCAAAGGTCCACGATCTATATGTGGTTCTGGATGATCACGAATGGAACTAAAAGTGTAGGTCGTTATTGTGCAGTGTCTCGAGAGCTAATTATACCCTAGTCTGTTGGCATATTTGTGTGTGTGGATTGTGGATATGAAGGAACTGTTATTTATATAACCCCGTCAGCTGTTTTTCACTCTGCTTATACTGTAATTTAGATTTGAAGTTTCGTAAATGTTTCGGTTCATAAATCTTGATATGCTTTGACTAGTGCCTATAATTAAAGTTTCGTAACGAAATCGATAATCTAGAATTGTTGCGGTATCAGTGTCTAATTGATTATAACTTGACAGAAAACTCGTCTATTCACGCTTGGAAAACGTGCAATTAGAAATTCGCTGACTCGGCAAGTTGCCGGAACGGATCTGGGAAGATTCCATATCGGTGTCATGCAAGTGTTGTGCAAGTGAACTGAAGGTCGGAGTGAGATTATTCACTTTACTAAATCTGGGCAAATGTGATACAAAAAGTGCTTAAAATTAGTTTGCATTGTCAGAGTTTCTTTCTAAAAGAGAATAAACTTGCATCAATTTCTCTTAGACTATCTTATGACTCTTTGATTATTCCAGCTGTCGGATTTTTTAAAACGGCTTGAAGAAAATCTGCTGACGTATGTGGACGTCGCCGCACGCAAGGCAAAATGTTTTTATTTGAATACGAAACGATTTACTACTCATGTGATTGGCATGTGTGTTCAGTCATAGTACAAGCAATACAACCCTGCACAATATTCACTATTCCCCGTTGTATTTAAGATTATATCCTCGTTGGCGCCGTCATTGACGATTGGTATAGATAGCTTTATTCGTCAATGCCGAGTCGATGAATGGCATCTCGATCCACACACGATCGGTGTGCACTGAATAGCTAAAAACTGAAGCAAGCCACGGGGTCTTTCAAGCGTAGCGTCCTTCCAGAAAGAAAATGTTCGTGAGGGAAACGAAGATTCCTCAGGCTCTGAGGACTGAGCCCCAACACCGGGTGTACTCAACCACCATGCCTCCTCCTCCGCCACCCCCTCCTCGATCCCACTCTGTTCCCTCCCCTGAGTATTCTTCCCCAAGCCTGCCTCTAAGAACGTCATGTAATTTCCCTTGTCGCATTTCCCCTCAGCCGACGCCCAACTTCACTCACGAGGAATTTAACGATTTGGGTGAGTGCGAATCAAGAAGTTGAGATCCTTAGTAGCATTAACAAATCTCTTCCATTTAATAATAATAATTCAATTCAAGATAGCGATACGTGATTGCATAGACACTTCCATCTTGCGAAAATAAATTCTTTAGATTACCTACGTGAACATAAGAACGAATAGCGAGGGTAAATACTGATGGCAAGACTGATATTATTAGTCCTCATTGCGAGGGTAATTGCTCAATGCAAATATTTAGTTTTGTTATTGCCCTCTTGGACTTATAGGTACATCATCGGACTTATAGATACATATGCTTGTCTCTGAAGTATCATGTATTCAAATTGATCATATTACAAATTAACCGTCGATAGGAATGCTTCGCGACTTGCGTGTTATAACGCACGACCATATAATCCGTTGAAAATGAAACGTTTTATGTTAAATAAGGGTGAAATTTTGACTGTTTATTGGAGCAGTTATTGTTTAACGTTGAATAACGTACAGTATTTGTACGGAGATCTATTGCATGCTATTTAGTTGGCATGTTTTCTTCCATATTGATAGGGTGACGATCATTCATTACAGTCATATTTTCGTCATGCGTGTGTTCAATTGATTTTGAAGTTACTATTGAGTATTAGATTGCATTTCTGATCTTCTCTGTGCAAGAAATGTCACGTCCAACGTGCTAGTCTCGGCCCTGATTTCCTCCAGCCGAGCTTCCGTCTTCGCAGGTGAACAACCAGAGGAAAAGCTTCAGTCTTTATCGCGGCCAGATGCGCACAAATAATTATGATGTCGTGAGTTCATCAGCCAATCACCACTCAGGATTCTAACTATCCAACCAACCAATGAGGAGAAAATTGAATGCTCTGACTTCATTGGACGTGCGATCACTACGTTGATTTGTAGAGCTTAATCCTAGTATCTACTAAAATTTTAATATCTGTATGTCACTTTGATTGAAATAACTATTCAGATTATAAATTCGTTGCCTGATTAATATGCGCTTACTGATACTACACAATTTGTCGGTTATCGTTGGCTTTGAATTCCGTCATCATAATTGCATCACATGCAATAATGAATTACGCTAAGGACGCATTTCAGTCAAGCTATTCAATTTAATGATTATCGAAATGATCGAACGCTGCAATTTCGATTCAATTGTAGTTTTTTACCTTATAAAATTTCAATGACTGAGAATTAATTGTACTTGTGTTGGACGCAATAAGCAGCGGTGTGTATGTTTAGTATATGGGCTGTCCATATATAGGCATCTGAGTAGAATATCGTAGCAGGATGTAGCCGCGTGTATGAGGATGTAGCGTAATTGCTACGTACGCACCGCGTGACTCACCTTTTCTACGTGCAACGATGACAGGGCCAAGGACACGCGTCGGTTCGTCGGAGGGACCCTGAAGTTTTGAACGACTTTGGCCCTCAAGATTGCACGCTTCCTGTCGTGGTTTGGTCGTTGCCACATAAAAACTCCCCACGCCGCCATCGGCCCAGTGACGGGAGGTTGACGCCCTCGCAGGAACGCGTTATGGGACCTGAAAGGTCCTTACGAGCTTCCCTGCTCGACGGGTCCTGGCGAGTTGAATCAACTGCAGGTTAAAGAACTCCTCGTACGCGGACAAAGGAAGCTTGCTCGAGCGGGATATTGGCTGCGACTTGAGCGTTCTCCCAAGCGCAACCTCCTTGCATGTAGCTCTATACGCTGCAATCGCGCGCTCACCGAGCTGTTTCAGGATTACATTATTTTAATATCGTGAGTATGACAATGATTGTATGCATGGAAACTAAATCCATCGGTATTAATACTAAATTTTTTCTCATTCTCAAGAAAAAGGTCAACATAGAAGAGTTCTTGTTTGCTACGTACGTTGGTCTGTTTTTTCTGTTTTGGCTAATGGATTTTCTAAGTCCAGCTGTGTGATCCTACATAAATCTTCTTAAAACTTCAATTTAATTGTCCTTCAACGTTTGCATGATCTATTGGCACACTTAAATGGTGATTGGCAGAGGAATTTATAATGTCGCCAATACTTGTCAGGATTTGGCGTTCGTGCTTTACTTACCCAGAAGAGGGGAACTTTGACAGAGATCATATTGGTAGGTGCTCTGACACCACAAGTTTGAAACCAATTAAAAAAAGTGACATAACACGGTATGAGAAATTGTAACTTATGTAGGCACTGATTTATGACTCCTTTGACTGTAATTTTGTCGAAGACGATGATCGGTGTGCATTGTTACCGAGTGTAAACAACTGGCTTGTGTGGCCACCAGAATGCCGGCCGAAATTCGGGGTCGCGGTTTGCGTCACGCACAGCGAAACGCAAACTTTGGAACCTATACGTTCGTTCACGTAAAAGAAATACATCACCGTGAAGTCGGAGCGTTGAGCGATGAGCGGTGTCGTGTCATCTTTTACAGGAAAGGTACTGATCCGTGCTGGAAATTTATGAACTTCTTCCTTCACTCTTGTAATACTTCATTTATCGGCATAACGCAGCACTGTCTCACTTGGTCATCTTCATCACTCGTTTGTCTCCACAGTCTCTGAAATTACTGGACATCAAATTCTAAGTATATTCCTCACACCTTCATCACCAATCAGTGAACTAGCTACATATTTAGTTTTTAGTTCTGGTCATTATACTATCAACAATGGGTTACAAGAGTCTATCTAAAAAATTTTATTTTAACACTAATATGTTTGTTTCTAAGGTGATATCTTCACCGGAGTCCTCGGTATAGCTTTTGTGCGAAATACCTTCCGTAACTTTATCTTCTCAAAAGAAGTAAATAGTGGAATAACAATTGCTGGGCATTGCATAGCTGATACAGCAATTAGTGGAAGTAATTGTGCAACTTCCCAGCACTCCTTTGTACGAAATTTTCGTATGTAATCTTTTTTGAAGTAGTGTTGACAGTAGCATTCTCATCGACACAGCCATTAATCCCTTACACATACGTGTATACCTAAAGTAAATACTTGTAATACAACTTGGCTTGCATACCTTTATTATGGTTGATAACTTGATCTTAGTCCATTCGGCAGGTTATGCTGTTTGTCTACGATAATGTCTTAAAATTCAGCTAAAAATTCTAACCATGTGAAATCCCCCTCCCCCCCCAAAAATAATAATGATAATAATACCTAAGTTCAAATATTTCGGATGTCAGCGCTGGTATTAGTTCTTCACGAATGATTAATGAAGCTAACTTTATTGCTTCCATCATTTGCAGGTATATTTGTTAAGAAGTTTCATTATATGATAAGTTATGACATGCATTCTATTTATTAATCAGTGTTCAAAGCATAAATGCGTACTGTACGTAGTAATTATTCAGAAACTGTCCTTGTATACAGGCTTTCATCGCTACCCTCTCCTCCTCTCCCTCGCTGTCCCTGCCACGGAGGCTCAAGGCCAGCGGTGCGATGCCCTCGGCGGGCCTACACAGCTGGGGCTATTGGGGCTATTGGGGCTGTTGGGGTTATTGAGGTTACTGGCCGGGGTTATTGAGGCTATTGGGGCTGTTGGGGCTACTAGGGTTATTGAGGCTATAGTGATTATTGAGGCTATTGGGGCCATTGAGGCTAATGGGGCTTTTACGGTGGCTGAGGCTCTTCAAGTCTGTGGATGTCTGGCTTTCGTGTGTGTAAGGATAGTTCATTGCGGCGGTTCTGCTCCTAGTGTTATTCGTGCTGCAGGCACTAGTGCCTCAGCTGCATGGTAACTAGGGTAACTAGTCATGTTACCAAACATTGTGCATCACATAACTAGCCATGTTACGTCACATTGTGCATCACATAACTTGTCATGTGACCTCACATTGTGCATCACATGACTAGCCATGTTACCTCACATTGTGCATCACATAATTGGTCATGCTACCTCACATTGTGCATCACATAACTGGTCATGCTACCTCACATTGTGCATCACATTCGTGCTCGGGCAAGATATGCTGGTAGGTCGAAAACATTCAGCTGTAGCATATGCTGTGTGGTCATAGTGTCCGTTATGAACGATTTTATCACGGTATCCTCTTTATCATAACCTTTCTTTATGCTAACCGTCACTAATTTATTCTTTGTTTCGTCACTACTCTTTTCCTTGATCTTTCATCAATTTTCTTTACCTAATTGCTGCTGTTATTGTTTCCTTCCTGTCATTCTCTGTAGATTTCATCCTGCAATTTGTCCATGACTGACAAATTTTTCTCATTTGGTTCTGTGATAATTCTTTATAGTAATCTCATGACTAAATACTATTGCCGCTTGGTTGTAAAAAAATGGTTCCATTGATGCTTCTAAGAAACTTTTGTACGTTTCAGAATTGGATTTAGAAATTAGCATGAAATATCACACGTAACTCAAATGTTTTTTGACTCAATTATGCCCCGTAATAGTAATCAATAATAATAATATTGTTACAGCATATAATATTTAATTATTAATCAGGCGATCTTGTAGACCAACAATATTAGACATACACAATTCTTAGGATTACGCCTGAGTTATGAGCTCGCTTGCGTTTTTTCTTTCTGTCGTAAATTGAATCGAAATCAGGCTACCTTATTTAGCGGCCACTTAGAGCGTTTCTAAAAAAACAGCTGTTTTCTTGTAAAAAAAACATAGCATCGTTATGACTCACACACGGCTCATTCAGATCACAAATTGTATTATGTTGCATCGCTAATTGGTGATGCTTCAAGCTTGTGATAAAAATCCCGAGTTAAATCAATCTGATATTTTCATTGCTGATTTTACTTGATGGTTGAATTTATTGCCTTCAAACTCTACAGCAATATCCCTGACGCTCAAAATGTCGTAGGCTTCATAAGAATATTGATAGATGTGCATTGGCTTCACTAATTTTGATCCTAGTTCACTGCGCACAAAGCAGAATGGGCACTTTATTAATAGGGCAACCTGCCCTACTGCTTCCCTCCCCCTGCCTCACGCCTCTACTTCCTCATGGGCCAAGTTCAAGCTTGAGCCTCACATGGCAGCGTGCCTCAGCTGCTGTGTCACTGACCGACTTGAGGCTGTTTGGTCTGCCTAGAGTGTCGTGACTGAGTCTTAGTGTAACAACGCGCTGGCAAAAATAACGTAAACAATTGATGTCTACAAACATCTAGCAATTCGTTCACAAGGTGGACAAATGCAAACAAAAATTGCGTAACGACAATCACACGAAAATAACGGTGCAGCGCAAAGACAAAACGCTATTCGAATAATGTAACAATAGTACTCGTAACGTATGTATTAGCAGCGTTTACGTTCAAGACGATATCTGTCTATGTATAATTTATCAAACCGGCGTTATCGGTAATCTTTGAGCTCCAGCTTGTCCAAATTTAGACTCAAATGATAAGAAGGAATGCACTTCTATAAAGAATCTCGAATATTAACGGAAATGAATATGTGGCTTTATGTACATGACGAGTATATTTTTTGACCGAAAATCCATTTTTGAAAGTTGATGCAAAAAATGGCATGGTTCTGCCACTAATTAAGTTAAAATAACGAAATGCGTTGACATGGAGAGTACTTTACATTTAATGCGTAAGGGGATAGAGAAAGAAATCTCTCATTCACGAAGCTGAGATTAGGAATTCATAACATGTGCGAATGTCTGATTACTCGGAATTATTTTATATAATAACAGAAGATAGACTCTCTCCCAAGAACTCTAGAGCATAGACTGAGGGAAGAGAAAATGTCGATCAGTTTCTCTCCTTCTAAGGAAAGAGAGAGCATGAACTTACTCTATGGGAAAAGAGATCACCCGCTTGCACTCCAAAGAAAGAGAGCACAGGCTTACACCCCAGAGAAAGAGAGCACAGGTTCACACCCCAGAGAAAGAGAGCACAGATTCACACCCCAGAGAAAGAGAGCACATGCTCACACCTCTGAGAAAGAGAGCACAGGCTCACACCTCACAGAAAGAGAGCACATGCTCACACCCCAGAGAAAGAGAGCACATGCTCACACCCCAGAGAAAGAGAGCACAGGCTCACACCCCAGAGAAAGAGAGCACATGCTCACACCCCAGAGAAAGAGAGCACAGGCTCACCCCAGAGAAAGAGAGCACTTTTACACCCCCGAGAAAGAGAGCACAGGCTCACACCCCAGAGAAAGAGAGCACCCGCACACCGCAGCAGGGCTGCAGGTGAAGGAACTACTGACCTTGGGTGCGTCGCACGTCTGTAGCCCACGACCGGCGGCTTCTTTCTTCACTGCCTCCTAAATATACCAGCCTTTTTATTATTATTGTCGATATGATGAGTTCAATGGCTTTAATTATATTAATGATGGCAGAAATTGTTAAGGTGGCTATACTCGGCAGGAGGAATTTGATTATAACTTTTTACAGAAAAATTTTTCACCATGTTATGCTGTTATCTTTACAGTTTTATGAAAAAAGCTATGCATATAGTTAACGAATGAACATGGTTTATATATTCTTAACTAAATTTGTTAGTAAGTTAATCCTGAATAACAATCAATAGGAATAAAGACCACGTAAAAGACTTAGATACTATTAATACAATTTAACCTAAATTATAATCATGCATGCATTCGCGAGTTATCTTCGCATCAGCATTCCTCTTGGTTCGTTGACCATCACTCACAACTGCGACACTCTAAGTTCGCATTATTAACAAAATTAATAAACTTTCATAACAATATTTCTTTACTTATACTCTTCTCTGTTCATATTACTGGTATTTTCGCAAAAATGTCGCGCATAGCGTTCCGTCTCGTGCTTCTTCTTTGTTTTAATTAAGACACGTTATTATGACAATCCATTTAAAGTACGGTTATCAGCATGCAAATTTCCGTACCAAACCTATCAATTAGTAATATAATTAGCTCTAAATATTTCATATTCCTAACATCAAATCAAGACTTTGAACTTTACGTCGAGTTTGTCACATTTTTTCTGAACTCTGCGCTTATTTTAAAAACTATAAACACAATTGCATTGATCTTTTGTTCAGGCGCCTATGTATTCACCACCGAAGAGCTGAGTACCCTCACGAAATAAAAAAATATAACTCAGTACTCACTGCAGTGAGTGACAGAGAGCGCATTTTCTCGTCGACGAAAACTTGAGGTCACTGACGGACGGACAGACGGACAGACAGACAGACGGACATGGCGAGCACAATATAGTGCATTTTTTCCATAAATGAGGAAATGCGCTAAAAAGCACGTGTCATATTGTCCAAATATTGACTTACTTCGTCTGCGTAACTTTGACACATTCTTCTTTCGGGTCAAACTGTTCAGGATGAACTACACATGGCAGAAGGTGCATCGCTATTTTAGACAATGACCCATTTATTCCTGTGAGTGCAGGTACAGTGCTAAACCCTCGCGTCTACATGCTACATGCATGTCACGATCGCTAAATATTTAATCACGCACATCAGGGGCTCTAAATCAAGCCCCAGAAGCGGGTTTACCACGCCCGGTTTAAAATAGGCGTTCATGTCACGGCCTGTTGCAGTGAATTACGTTTTCCGGCGATCGTGACGTCTTGCGCAGCACTCGAGCTTCCGCTACCGCGGAGGCCCTTCCTCATCCGCTCGCGCTACAGGCGTGGATTCCTACAGGGAAAGTTAATAGGTTTCAAACATTGTTTATAATACAGGTTTTTGTTAATGGATTCAAACATTGTTTATAATACAGGTTTTTGTTAATGGATTTAAACATTGTTTATAATGCAGGTTTTTTAATGGATTCAAACATTGTTTACTAAACATGCAGGTTTTGCTTAATAGCAGGCAAACATTGTTTAATACAGATTTTGGTTAATGGCAGGCAAACATTGTTTATAATGCAGGTTTTTTAATGGATTTAAACATTGTTTACTTAACATGCAGGTTTTGCTTAATGGCAGGCAAACATTGTTTAATACAGATTTTGGTTAATGGCAGGCAAACATTGTTCATAATGCAGGTTTTTTAATGGATTCAAACATTGTTTACTAAACATGCAGGTTTTGCTTAATGGCAGTCAAACGTTGTTTACTACACATACAGGTTTTTGTTGGTGAGAGTCAAACTTGTCTTGCAGCGCCATGCCTGCCTTGCTGCTTGCTTGTCTTGCAGCGTCAATCCTTCGTCCCATTGCATCGTCGCGAAGGAATCATTGCATGATGTATTTGCATCAGTATTGTTGAGGCAGTTGATTTAACTATGAAGAAGCGCATGCCAAATAAGTTAGATTTCTTTACATCATTACACTAAACGTTCATAATGAAACAGTCACGTGAGAACTGATATTGGCGTGACGCCAGTATAGTTCACCGTGTGTAGTTGCTGTACTCGATCGTGAGGCACAGTAAACCTCTTTGCTTACAAAGCACGAAACCGCGCATCTCAAAAAAAAAACCTACAATAAACGCCCTCAACAAACTTCATATCCACTAGTGCAAGTTATGCATATACTTTACACTCACCCACTCACTTGACTTCATTTATACTTACACAAGTGCAAGTTATGCATATACTTTACACTCAGCCACTGACACAAGTCATCGTGCGCACGCATGATCTAACCACTCACACGCACATGCACGCAAACAAGACACGCTCGCATCCCTCAGCAACAGCGGCGCTTAAATAGCTCCCTCCTGGCGCGACCGCCTCCACGAGGGTAGCCCTCTTGCACCATGTGGGGGGCTGCTTGCTATTATTACTTGTGCATTAAAGCTTCTCTGTTGCATGCCTGACTAGCCAATTTTGTGATTGTGATTACTAGAGTTGTGTGATGACCGCAACTTGGGTTTACATGCCTGGGCCAAATGGAATAATATTTGTTTGCTCAGCAACTGTAATTGGGTAACGATATAGTAACTCACTCTGAGAATGCAATTTGTACTGAGTTGCAGTTTAGATGAATCAGGTTATTATTATTAATTATCAACGAACGCTATGTACAAATTATGATGAAATGACAGCTGTGTTCAGTTAAAGCCTATTTTGCTGGCGATATCCGGCCTCTCCTATCCCTAAGTTTAGTTATTTGTTCAAATTCGTGATATCATTCATCATGATCAAATTCATTATTCAATCATCAAGATATCTATCAGGATAAAACTAGATCAGCTTAACCTAGAATGGTTTCTAAATAGTTATAACTTGAATCTTTTAATCGATGGAATGCTTGTAGAACAATTTCCATGAAAAAACTAAACGAAAATTCGAGCTGTGAATGAAAAAATAAAAATGTAAAATCAATGCTCGGGTTTAGCAGATCAAGAGCTAAGCAGCCCTGAGGCTGTGGCATTAATTTGTTTCTTTTCTTCTCGCCTTCCTTGTGCGCAGATGCGACGCTTGCTCACGTGATTTTAAGGTGCGATAACGTTGTCTTGGAATAAAATACCTCGAAATTCAAGAACCGTGTTCTAGAGACGACGATGCAAACACTAATGTTTTTCTGCAGTAATTCACTGTAATTAATCCAAGTATTTATTATGAAAAATTTTGGAGGAAATTAAAATTATTTTAAACTTGCCATCATTAAAGCCTTGAGTCTGTTTGTTTGGGCTGGAACAGACGTGCACTTACTTGTTCACACAATCGTACATCATGACAAACCGCGATGCCTGCGATATCTGGGCAATAGCTGAGAATTTCGTTTAATTAGCAGGGAATAAACGCTTCAAGCATCGCACCCGGAAATACATAAAACCTCGCCTCCGCAACCCTCCACATCCTACTCCCCGCCCCCGACGTGAAGAGGATCACTTAACCGTTAACCTTCAACGCATCTTCGTATTACACGTGCTCTGACTTGCCGTGCTACACTTAACCGTTTACCGCATGCTTTGTATGTGCTAAAACAATGACACACGTCATAGGACATCATAGGTATTTCATGGATCTACTAAAGTTATGTGCTTTATACCCTCTTCATTACGAATGCTCTGTTGAGATTTGTTACCCCATACTTTGTTGAGTTCGTGGTAAAGAATTGATGAATTAATGAAAAACGAGCGGCGACTGAGATACGGTTGTTCACTGGTCGTAGATTTCCTGGGTCTCAAAGTTCCTCGCTGAGTACGCGCTACATCGCATCTGTGCGTCGTGAGTGCATCGAGCAGCGTTAGCATTCAATTAAGTACACCCATGACCTTCATGCAACTGCTAATATTGCTGCTGCTGCTGCTGCTGCTCATGCTGCTGCTCATGCTGCTGCTCATGCTGCTGCTGCTGCTGCTGCTGCCAATGCTGCTGCTCATGCTGCTGCTGCCAATGCTGCTGATCATGATGCTGCTGCTGCTGCCAATGCTGCTGCTCATGCTGCTACTCATGCTGTTGATGCGTATGCTACTGCTGCTGCTGCTGTTGTTGCTCATGCTGTTGATGCTCATGCTTGTGCTGCTGCTGCTGCTGCCTAAGCTGCTGCTGCTTTTGTTGTTGCTGCTGCTGCTTCTGTTGATGCTGCTGCTACTGCTGCTGCTGCTTCTGCTGCTCATTGCGTCCCAGATTTGTCAGGACGCAGCTAAGGGCTGCTGGGTGCTGTGCCAGGCTGCGATGTACACCCAAGGTCAGGAGAACATCTCGTTGACGTTGCACTCTCCTTGCTTCTCATTACAGGCGCGCATTGCGAATTTTTAAATCGCTCAAACTTCAAATCGCTTACAGAGATAACAAGTTTCTAATGAATACATATTGCCTACACGTTGCTTACGAATAGAAATAAAATGGAACGAAAAATTACTTGCCAGTAAAATTTGTATTAAAACATTCAAAATTTCGAATCCTCAATAATTTTTAAAGGATTTAATTGAAAAAATTACCCTCTTGACTCGCGTAGTTGTGAAGTTGCTAGACTCGATCTGGAAGAGAAGTCGAAATTTTGATATTTGCGGAAAACGGATCAGGATGCCTAAGAGTGAGGATGACTCTTAAAAAATTTGGTTTTACTCATCAACTTATTTCACAGTCCATTTATTACAAAGCCCGTCATTAAACAGGATAATTTTTTGGTCTACTGCGGCTGCAGGACAATGATGCTGCGTATTCATATTCAGGCTCGTGTGGGATGATAGGCGTTGTTCAACCATCACTATCACTCAAGTATATTCACTCTCATTATACGATACTCATCGTGAGACAGGTTGTCTCCTGCTCTTAGGATTATCTCAAGTCTTAATTATATGAAATACAGCAGTTATATGTCGTTAATAAAATTTCCCAAACCCCGTACAATTCAATTATTAAAAATGGCTTTTGAGTGGTAAAATACCTACGATGAACTTGCGTAAGTCGTTAAGAATGCAGCTTGTGTTTCATGTGACGCATCAAAGTTATTCATATCATGATTCATCAGATGTCAGCGTTCATGTATTCAAGTTATTCGTTATTGCCTCCGCTTTTATTGTTTTAGAAAAAGCTTCAGGCTATAAATTATTTTGCATCGCACGCACCTTGGAACGATTTTTGTGCCCGAAAACGATGACGTCAATTTGGGGCAATTATCTGTGAGTTATGTTCTTTTCTGTTGATCAAAAAAGATTATTGTGAACACATAAAAGCAGCGGGGCGAAAGCGGGGGAGGTAGGACAACGAGAAGCTGAAGGGGGATGTAACCTTGAAAGATTGTTGACCGCGTGGGGACGCCAACTTGACCCCAACCTCAGGGGTTTTCTGGGGCATGTGTTAGGGGCGGAGCCGGTAGAGAGCATGGGGGCCTTTGACATAGTTGCATTTCGTCGAGTAATTTGTGATGATTGTAAATTATACGATATTCGTTCTACGACTATCGTTAATTCTATGATGAGCGGAAGTTTCACGACAGTTTAAAGTTCTACAATTGTAAATAGTTCTGTAATGACTATTAACTTCGCTTTATCGAGTGCAATAATAAGAGCTTGTTTAAATAACGTTAGAGCAGCTGACAAATTTACGTTTTATCAACGCTTTTCGAGAGCGCGGAATGATGAAAAATTATTTTAACAGCGTGTATCCATCAACTGAAAGCTTGGAATTATAGATCTAAACAATATGTAAAAAATTCATCTAAATTTTAAAGCTTGTCAGAATTTCTAAGAAAAAATTATACAAATGTGATCGAAAAAACTACTAGTCTCCGAAAATTTGATGTTGGATGCTTATCTGATCTGAGATAACTGCTGACGTTGGGTCTGCTCTGTAGTTCCAACAAATGAAACGTAAACAACGTGACAAATGAACAAAAAAACGTCGACGTGCTGACGGTTTGCATCGCGACAGCATCCGTGTGCTGCACTCGGGCAAACCCAAATAAAATTATATTAAATTCTGTTATATTTTTATTCTGCTTCATCATTCAGTGGCCTCCCGTTAGGTCTGATAAAATTCCGAGCGAAGATGAAGCGCATTACTTGCAGGTGAAGAAGTATCATTTATGGACAAAATCAAGGCCATGAGGTCATAGCAACAAGAGCAGCACCGCACAACCTTGCCTGTGTAAGCAGTAAAAATAGCCCACACGCACACGCATAACCATGTATGCGTGTGAACGTATACAGCATTACCATGTACGTGGGAGGGGGGAATGGCATTAACATGTACATGGGGGTATGGCATTACCATGTACATTACCCCCCATGTACCGTGTACATGGGGGGTACGGCATTATACCATGTACATGGGGTATCCGTACATTGGGGTACAGCATTACCATGCACATTACCGCTCTATGTACCATGTACATGCGTAGGGTACTGCATTACTATGTACATGAGAGGAGTATGGCATTACCATGTACATGCGTGGAGTTTATATTACTGTACAACAAGCACATCCGCGCTGCCTGCTTCAACTGCACTGTTATGGCAGCCTGGGCTTTGGCGCTCGTCCTGTTGCTGCTCTCAGAACTTGTGCTTGTCGCTCAAGGTGAGCGCTGTCAAGCGTTAGTGATACTTTGCTTGCTTTAATATAGGGCTTGAAGTAAACTTTGATATCAAATCATCCGGCATCAATAAGATTACTATAAGATTTTATTCGAACTCCCGGGATCCAACACATATACCTCTGGGACGTCATTTATACCCACGAACTCAAACAAAATACTTGAAATATCGCCTAAACTCTCTGCTTCGTACACTACCCTTGAAACATAAGCCTTTTTAATGGCTTTAAAAAGAGCCTCTGGGACGGTATCATTATTTTCGGCTTCGATTGAAACCTTTGAAAACCTCATCTCAATCCTGACATCTTGATTCAATTTTTTTTTAGATTGTCGCCTCAACCACTGAAATTCATATGACAAATTGGCAAAAATTTTATTGATAAACGTGGCAGCAGGAAATAATCACAAGCATTAAGTCCTATAACATTTAAAATTTATTTTGCATATCAAATAAAGGAGTCATTTTACCGGCACGTTGCACTGCTCGGCATGACTTCTTACAGCCGAACGGAGTTGATGCGTAAATATATATCCGGTTCGATAACTCCTCGCTGTATGCTCCGTAAATTTGAAATAACGTTAAGTCCGTCATATTAATTAAGTGATCTTCCGACAAGCTAGGTATCTTGGATGCGCCCCCCAAACTGCCGCTATATACGTAGTTGTGGTGATAAGCTTAAAAAAATTCACAATCCAATTTTCACAATAGAGATTATGTGATCTAATCACTAGAGGAAAATAATTGAGTTAACAGGCGGTTCTTTTCGTCTCATAATATAATGTGTAGTTTAGAGCATGAACACAATTTCGATTTTCATTATAGATAGTATCATGTTGATTGGTCTATGTTTATCTATGCACTTGGCATTGAATTCGGTTCTGTAGAATCACAAAACTGCATTGCGACACAGGCTCGTTCGGGATCGATCCCTTTGAACCTACGTGATTAATATATTTTGAAAGATAAATACTGCATTGACAGCCCAGCCTGCGTATACAGGACTTATATAGACGTGCTTGGCATTTCTTCTGCAGTCACAGATGCGAGGAAGACGATCGCAAATTTTCTTCTTTTGGTTGTAAACAATTTTTGATGGCACTTTGACTAGCGTGTAGTTAACTTGATTTTACTTGAAGCCCAGGTTGTTTAGAATAGTTATTCCTCTCAGCAGGTGTACCCGCTGTTATCTGTTATCCACTATCACAAGATATGTGAACCACGACCTACACGCATTACGTTCCTTACTGTCCGAATCGACAAAAAAATAGCATTTGATTAAAATTTAATTAGTAAATTTAGGTGTCTGCTAAGTTTCCAAATATTTTGAGTTCAAAAAATAAATCACTTGACTATAATTTTTACTTTCTCTTCATGCTTATCATCAATATTAGTATGATTAAAATTACTCGTGCCACGCTGACATTATATTATTCGAACGCAACCTTCACTAAATGTAATTTATCTTACGTAACAGTTACATTATCACTCTTTGCTTGTGGTGTTAAAGTGTGAATCAATCCAATTTATCAAATACAACGACACAAATCGCTGTATATCTGATTGCTTACTAAGTCTGGAGGACATCATTCATACTGTAATGAAAATGAACACGAATTCAATATGATTTTTCATTGTTTAAATGTAATTAGGCGGTATCCACGATATGTAGTCAAATAACATACATTTTTTCAAGCAGCACACAACGCGATGTCTTACCCATGTGGTCTTTGCCTGCACTAATATCTTCCCAACAATAAATAAATAAATAAATTTGCATGCGCTAATATCATCCCGATAATAAATAAATAAATAAATTTGCATGCACTAATATCTTCCCAATAATAAATAAATAAATAAATTTGCATGCACTAATATCTTCCCAATAATAAATAAATAAATAAATAAATTTGCATGCACTAATATCTTCCCAAATATCCTATTGCTTTAAATATTCTATTGCTTTTTGTTATGGGCTTCGTCTATCTTTTGTCTGTCACGGTGGTTGATGCGCATAGCTGGTCGCTCCAGATTAATTTTTTTTAAACACCAATCGAGTTTTTCTTAAGTTTCTTGCCTTTATCTTCTTTGGATTGTCCACGACCATAAACGCCCGTACTTTTTTATTTATTACAGCGATCGTTGGAATTTAGTCATTTATGTACGTCACTTGCATGTTAGTAGGTCAGGCGATCACTAGACTTGAAAATTTCTTCAGAATTTAAAGTAATATTAGAAAATTGGACGGTGATTGTCCGTATTTTATTCCCAAGATTTTATGAAAATAATATATGTTTTTTTCGCATGATTAAAATTACGATTGACATTTTCATTTTGCTTCGGTTTGAGCGCTTTATGAGTGCCTACATAAAGTGTGATTTGATGTAAGATGTGTTCAAAGGACGTGCGCTGATAATGAAAACGTCTGCTGTTTCATATCAAGTCCCTGTAAATACAGTAAGAAAATTATATATGTATAACAAAATTATATATATTTAGTATCTATACATTGATATCCTGTAGAAAAAAAACTCATAGGCGCAGGTGCTGTAACGAGTTGCTGAGCAACAAGTGTTTTGCGTCTGCTGAGAAGTTGTCTCTCGCTTGTAGCAAGTTCATCTTTCAAAAGTATTAATGTCCCATTTACTATTTCTTATAATATTTTCGTACCTGAGAGTTAACTGATTTATTTCCTTTTGAATTTTTTTATGAATATATCCATGTGAACTCTTCGGGAGTATATAACGTAAATTTTCTAGTAAAAGATGGAAATCACAAAAAAAATTTGCTCGAAACATTGGCGAAGTTAGATTTAATTTTGATATTTCTTTGACACAAAGAGCGAATAAATTACCCACTTATTCCATTCAGGGTAAAATCGCACACGTGCCTGCACCGGCAGTTGAGCGCCGGCCATTCTCTGGCCATCTAAAAACTCGGGTGTGGTTTCCATTATACCTTAGTCTACCTATACATAAACCAGTTTCAATACTATCTGTACATGAAGTCTTAGTAAGTTCTATGTGCCATCAGTACACAGAAGGTTAAACAGGACGACGATGCTTGTTCACTTTAGAAGACGTTGTCCGTAGAGGCCACGGCATGGCTATCCGCTCTCCCTTTCACTCTCACTCATGGCCACGGATACAACTTTGCTTTCTCCTGCAATTAAAACTCTGCTCTCTCCCATTGATTTGTGATAAGTTTTGAAACATTGTTTGAGTTGTGCAATTTGTTATATTTGCCTATTTTAGGTTCGAAAATAAGAATCTGGACTAATTTCTTATCCGAATTTGGTATTTTTCTTCACATTTTATCTTGTTTTTAATTCTCGTGACATTAATGATTTTGTTCATTCCGATGCCCAAGACTCCTAAACAAAGCCTTTGTTTTTCTCATTCTTTTCACTGTGGGGAGTCATTTTATCATTTTAAATTCTGGATTTTTCGGCAGCAAAGTAAAAGAAATCAGTGAATTAAGGAAAGCAGCGAGACCACCGATTTGAGAATCTGATCCTTTGCATCACTTATATCCTGAATACATTCTTGACCCTGAAAGCGACAATGATGCGACTGGATCCTGAAGGTATTTTATATGATAATTTGAACCATTCGATCCCCAACAAACATTAAGCACGCTTAAACCCAGGGCATGGAATTATCAATATAATACTTCAAGCTTTTAAATCGCGACCGCGAGACATCTACGTGTTGCCAATGTTATTGCTATGCATGGACCTCATACCCAAATTATTTATGATGTCGTAAATCAATCGGCCAACTACACAAAAGGTTTCCTTGTTTGTCCAGCACCAACGTCGAACAATTCGCTAATTAATCTTCGAACTTTCGATGCTTCTCGAATACTCAGCACTTAAACGTACACACTGAAAATTTTTCACATTTATAAGGGAGGTATAATGGAAGACTTATTATTAATTTTTTCCATGAACTTTTTTCCACTCTTTTTTCCCCTTGAAGAGTTTTGAATCCTTCGAGACCCGACAAAGAAAATTTAATTGCTGGTAAAATATCATCGATAAAGTGAAAGTTAACTGCATCAAATTGCTTTGTGATAGCTTGATAAATTTTCCGCACCTCTAACAACACTTTTTGAGTTTGAAACTCTCTAATATATTTTTAGTTCGTTTCTTTGCAACGTTCACGGAAACTACGCACCAATTCAATAAATTCCTCTTTGTCCAGTATAGGTTTATGGTTGGCCTTGATTTTAACCGCGTGGGTTAGCAAAGCTATTTAAGTCTGGGAGTTTCTACTCTAGATTCTTCGTTCTTAGGAAAAAAAAGAAAGTAATTCGACAAGGAAGCCGTCGTGGGCTTTCACTATTTGGGCTTCCATGTAACCACCATGGAATATGAATTACGAGCTCAGCGGAACGTCTTCACTATTGCCTGAAATGCCTTAAACGTTTTCAATTTTATTTCATCTATTACAGCAAGTTTTTCTATAGGGTGAATTATTCAGAGAAATCTTGCAATTCAGTTAAAATATGAGAGTAAAAATTAGTACTTATAATATTGTGATAACTTCATTGATAATTTATATCGTTTCAACGTGTAGCGCATATACAATAACAAATCTTGAAATTTATTGTTCTATTTCACGGGATTGATAACTTTTACATTGGTAATATTTTTTTCAGCACACCGGCTTACAATGACCAAAATTGACCATGTCCTTCACGGCTCGGGTCCAGGTTTTTTTACGTTTGATGTATAGGCCTCTGCCAGCTGGGAGTAGGCCTTACTAGCATCTGTAGCACTTATTCTAATAGTAAAAATTCTTTACCATGGGCTAATCACTGTACAGATTTGAAAATCAAACTTCTCATCGGGAGCATTCAAGTTCATTATAAAAACTTGAACTTAAGCTTATCGTATGCTTATTTGAACATAAACTTCCTTGGAACAAGCAGTTCCGTGATAATGAACTTCGATAGTTCTCAAACGTCATTTTAACATGAACTTCGGTGGAACACGAACTTACATGGACCATATACCTCCTTAACTTAACTTAAACTTCTTTAGAAGATGCATTTCATTGGAGCATACCACGTCTTGGAGTAATTACCTCTTTGTTCATGCCCTTATTATTACCTATAGCATCCATCCATGGAGCGTGGACATTTCTGGATATTTTCTAGCATGTGCTTTTTCTAGCGCGTACTAATTTTAGATCATGTACTTCATTTGGGAAGATGTACCTTCTTTCAGCATATTCCTCGTAAAGATAAGTATTTTCAGGGAGCCTTCACCGATTTATGAAGCATGTATTTTCTTGTAGTGTGAAGCTACTTGCAGCAAGATTGCATTTTTTATTATGCACGTTTTGTAGCATTTACTTCTTTGCAACATGTACAATACTAATAGCACGTTGACTCTCGTTTTCTAATATTCGATCGTTTCATTTCGCTGAACTGTGTTGCTTTTGCTTTCATCGGGCTGATGAGTGCGCATGTTTTGCGAGCGGTGCTTGAAGGAGCGAATCTAATTAGATGTTTTAAGCCTAACGCACCAGCGCTCTGCCGACGCCGCGGCCTCATTTTTGCAACGCGCGACGCGGCGTGCAAACTAACCCTGCCCATGCCTTCCTGTGAATGCTCTGAAACTGGTGCTCCTGTAAAGCACCACGTGCTCTGAAACTGGTGCTCCTGTGAAGAACTACATGCTCTGAAACTGATGCTCTTAAAAAGCACCACGTGCTCTGAAACTGGTGCTCCTGTGAAGAAAGCACCACATGCTCTGAAACTGGTGCTCTTGTGAAGAACCACATGCTCTGAAACTGGTTCTGCTGTGAAGAACCACATGCTCTGAAACTGGTGCTCATGTGAAGCATCACATGCTCTGAAACTGGTGCTCATGTGAAGCACCACATGCTCTGAAACTGGTGCTCATGTGAAGCACCACATGCTCTGAAACTGGTGCTCACATGAAGCACCAAATGCTCTGAAACATTTACTCTGCTGTATGATCATGAACAATGCTCAGCATTTGGTTTTGACTAGGAACTTTACATGTGGAGTTTTACGTCTGCGTTCGCTCGGATACGATGGTCGTAAGCACAAGTTCTATGTCTGCGTTCGCTAGGATACGATGGTCGTAAGCACAAGTTTTACGTCTGCGCTCGCTCGGATACGATGGTCGTAAGCACAAGTTTTACGACTGCGTTCGCTCGGATACGATGGTCGTAAGCACAAGTTTTACGTCTGCGTTCGCTCGGATACGATGGTCGTAAGTACAAGTTTTACGTCTGCGCTCGCTCGGATACGATGGTCGTAAGCACAAGTTTTACGTCTGCGTTCGCTCGGATACGATGGTCGTAAGCACAAGTTTTACGTCTGCGTTCGCTCGGATACGATGGTCGTAAGTACAAGTTTTACGTCTGCGCTCGCTCGGATACGATGGTCGTAAGCACAAGTTTTACGTCTGCGTTCGTCGTAATTGTTAGGATACGCGGATTTCAATCGGCTCATGGAATTCGTGATATCGCATCTTCTTCTTAGAATTCCTCCGAGGTTTGGAAACCGAGCAAGTTTCGCGCGATCGGCGCTGACATCCGAAGTGAAAGTCGTGACCTTCGTGCTCTCTATCGCTGCTTTCTTTTTAGGTTCCCGGCGACTCTCACTTTCATCTTGGTGGTTTTAGCAGCGCAATAGATTTTGCGATCATAATTATTGACACGCCTAAGTTCTGAGATGACACATACGCACTAAAATAACATTGAAATCCAATTAAGCTACGTGTAACGTTTCTAGCAGCAAATTTTTAGATATTTATTCTATACAATAGTCTACACATGCTATAAATTCCTGAAAAACGCATCTATCGCTTTTATTACGGAAATGATGAAATCATTCGTTCGGTGCTTCTATTGTATTTTCAATTAATACTCGTTTCCCATACATGCAAGTTTGAATAACTGAAGTTCAGTGAAATACGTGCACCATTTAATTTCAGTTTTCCGCAATGATCGAATTTGCAGACAACAGCTACTTCTTGCTAGTGTAGGGGTGACCCATATGTTGCGTGGTCCTGACCTTGGGCATCACGGCTGGCGAGAAAAGGTATAGGCTGAACGAATTGAGGAGAGAGGCCTATTCTCTCCCTGTAGGCCTATTGCTCGCTTGCAAGCCAAAGGAATTCACTAAAGCATTGATAACAGCTGCAAATTGAGCTGCGTAGCCGTGACGTAGTATGGTTTAGGCTGATATATTCGATACAAGTACCGAAGATACAGCGATACAGTCTACTACCTCTAAGTTGTAACTTTTTATTTCTAGAAACCGTGTTTGAAGAGCTCAAACTGCCGATGAAAGTTAACATTGCATTTAAAAACAACGAGTTGTTGCTGAATATTAAATATTGAAGTTACTTGAAGTTATATATTATAATGTATTAAAAAAATTTCAATACTGTTCAAGATACTTGGTAATTTGTGAGAGCCATCCATCCTCAAACCACTTGCTTAAAAGAAAGTGCGTTCACATTTTGGTGAAATTTTTAAATTACGTTCAAAAGGTTTAAAGTTTACATTTTTATCCGACGGTTAGTTTCTTGTGCTTCCCCCACTCGCATATCTGCGCAATATCCCTGTGAGAAACATCGACATAATTTCGATTGATTAATTAAATTGATTAAGATTAATATTGATAACAATATTAATTATTGAATAATGGCGCTATGGTTCATGGAGAATACATTTTTTAAAGGTTCATTCTTCTGGTATGAGGAACACAAGTTTATATGAGTGCATCTGAATTGCTGCAGTTAACCTAAGACACCCGCAGGTAACTGAGACGCTCTACGAGAACAACACTCAATGAGATCCAGTAGCGCCCCGTGCGAACGAGCGCGTAGGCTGCTGTTGTGTTCAGTCTTGTTAATATGTTCAGAATTGACCGATCTTCATCAACACATCGGGAAATAACGCATTAGACTTCCGCTTGCCATGAATCCTGCTTCGGGGACAACGCTGAGAGTTGCTCATATGCACAAACCTTGCATAAGTGAACGTAATCAAGCTTTGCTTATAGGAAAGCGTTCGAAGGTCACTAGAGTAGGGGTACTAAGCGTACGACAAAGATGGCGCCTATGATACTCTACTAATGCTGTTATATTAGGAACTGGCTTTGTAAAGTGAACAAGTGCAGCAACAATATAGCAATCACTGTGTTTCCTCTGCATGCTTCCTATTGCTGCAAGGTCGCGTTAGCCAGTACCGTACTTCTCTTGCGTAGTGATGGTCTTTTACACCTATCAGGAAGCCTCAAATAATTGACAATACCCAGTGTTTTTCCTTGAGCTTTACTGTGAATAGTTATATACCAGAAATAGAAATACTGCCGTGAGAACCGAGTTCGTTACCCAGATCGAAGGTTTGGCCTTGAAATGATAAGAGCGAGGGCCTCAATGATCCTGATGCTCGCAAACTATAGGCGCACAGTTATGTAAACAACTTCTATTAAAATAGTGCCACTTGAGCAAATTTTTCTCTCTTGCTTGTTTTTCAGTGCCGCTCCTGTGCGCACGCGGGACCAAAATAATGTTGATTCCATAACCGAACGTTCAGCTTGCAACGTCCGTTGAAATTTCGAGAAAAGATTTGATTGTCGCAATAAATTGCCGTAAATCTGCTTATGAACTAGTTAATAAACATTTTGAATAACTGGTTCATGTGCTGTAGTAAAACTTCAATATTTATGAGGGCAGCACATCATACGAATTTCTTTGACTTATGAACGCAGCTTAAAAGATTTCAAAGTCAATGCCAGCAGCTATCGTTCTTGGTGAGGGTCAGTGTCCTTACTTGTGACGTTTCTTGAGGCTACCAATGAGACAACGGCGTGAAGAGCTTCCCACCAATGAGGAAGCAGTGTGGTTGCGACGTCACCTGTTCTTGCTGAGCCCTGCCACTCACTGGCTCTCTTGCTGCACGAGGAGTTTTAATGAGTTTGCGGGTAAATTCTCTAAATCAGGGTAAAATAAATCAAAATCCCTACATTTGGCTCGTATATTAGCCTAAAAATTCGGTAACAGTTCTTAAGTGGCAATGCTGCCACGACAAATACTGTACTTGGTTGAAATAATATTGATTATTACAAATGCAGCAGTCATACAAAGTGATGGTAATTTTCATGGAACGCCTTGGGACATCCAGTATAGTTTGTATTGAGCCACAATTGACTTGTGGGGTAAATTTGCCCAAGTTGTCAAATTTTTTAATTGACTTGTCCAATATTGCTAAAGACAGTCACCGAATGTGGGTAGACTTCGGTCTTAATAACAACAGCCCTTTTTACATTAAGTTTTAAATCTTGACATCATAACGTTCAAAATTAGTGCAAATGTTATCAGGCCAAATAAATTATTGATTGGGAATATTTTTTTATGGAAGAGGGACTTACGATTTGTTTCCGAGAGCATCAATAATTTTACCTTGCCGTTTCATAAATAATGATATTGAAAACTATCACTCGCTAACTAGCGATTGATAGGTTTCAATATTTACCTACACAGGTAAATATAACAGTACCTACAAAGGTGAAGGTAAATATACGTTTATAAAATTCGTTTCATCGTTAATTTCCTCTTTATTATCGTTCATCAATGCCGGTGTTAACTCATAACTACAAAATAAGAAAGATCCCATTAAAATGAGAACTTTTTCATGATTCCATACAATGAACTGGCAACCGCGTGTGTATTAGATGCGTCAGTAGGAGCAAGTTGGTTCAGGTTCAGGGTAACTCGTATGTTGTTCAGGGCAAAACGTTTGGCGGTCGCTGATGGTCTGGCCTGCTGGCTGAGCCTGGCTCTGCTACAGGCAGTCGCTGTCTCATCATAGTCGAAGTTGTGTGTCAGGTGTGGTATCAGCCTCTGCACCGGTGAAACGCTTTCGGTTCTTGCGGGTGTTGTAGATTCGAAATTTCTCAGTGACAGTGAAACATTTTCTGTTACTCAGCTGTTGATAGCGAGTGTTCTACAGTGAGAGCTGGTGATTGCTACACTTGGAATAATGTTGACGTAAAGTTTTATTCGGCTTGGCGCGATTTTACAAAATTAATATAAGCTAACTTGGTTTGAACTTGAAAATAAGATTTAACCAGAAACAATGAATAGTGTAAAGACGGACATGGCACCCCCCAGCGGGTTCTTGAGACGTGCAGTTGCCGGATGCACTAATGAAATGCAAACAATTAATTGCAATGCACCTCGTGACAGACTTCCTCCCATATCTGCCATTACAGTGACTCAAGCTCATTCTTCCGTTAGTGACAGTAAAAACCATGTTAGAAGGGTATCTTCGAACACTGTTTGCGATTCGTCGTTAGACCGCAAATGCTTTGAAAGACCACATCCGTACTCCATGCTTACTCGCAACTACGCCGACACGTCTTCTAGGGTTTCATCAAGCTTGCCCAGTATTAGGCACCCAGGTTATCCTCGGGAGCGATTGGATTCTAACGATTCCAAACACCCTGATTCCAATTTTCACATAATTCCACTTCGTGCTTTCCACGGAACTGAACCTAGATATCCTCGCTCTAGGCAGTCAGAAGAGATGTTCTATAATCAGGACCTGAGACAAGATCTCATTGACAAGCGATTGCAAGATGAAGTCTCAAACACTTACTTTACCGCCGATCAAAGCTACGACGAAACACTAAAAAGAACCAATGCCACATATTCTGGCTCTACAGGCGAAGACGGAACTTGTGTAAAGACTGAACGCTCTGCTTCTCCTACGATGAACTCATCCGACATGCATGCATTTTCTCCGCCGCCACCCATGACTTTACAAGAGCCTTCGCCTAGACTGGACTCAACGCAATATTCGACCATTAGCTACTCCCAAACTCAGTTGACTCCAAGCCCTTTCACGTCATCTACAGTGTACTCTCCTCCATCGTCCCCTCCTGATAATTCTTCTAAATGTATCAAGATCGTTAACAAAACGGCGTACCTTTTGGAGAACAACCAGCAGGTGTCGCCACCGCGTTGCGAATCAACTTTCGAGTACCTCTGTCCTGCCACCCCTAACACTCCAAATCATCCTTTCGCATCATCTCACAGCGAGTTGCCTGGTGCTAAATGCGTCTCAAGTCTCGAAACGTCGGCGCCGGTGACTCAAACTGAGCTTCCAAATCGTAGTTCTTGTGATTCAAAAATGCTTCTGGAGTCCGGTCCGATTCTAGACAACAGCCCTGTTCACAGCGCATTGCCTACATCGACCTCCGATGTTACGCCGATGCCGAATACTCCAGAGAAAGGCAAAGGAAGTCTTTATGCGGTGATCGATAAAGTGATAATTGGTGAGTTACGATGATGCTTAAAATATAACCTCAGATAATTTTACTTTTTTAATTGGATTTTTTTACTTATCGTATGCCTCGTTTATGATTCAGATCCATCCATTTCTCTGCATGTGCGGCTATATTTCTCATTTACGTGCAAATTTCGAGAGTTGATTTCGATTCTATTTTCGAGTCGACCGTTGCTCAAAATTCGGTTACCGACTCCTTCTGCAGATCCGCTTTGACTTGAAATTCCATTGTCGACCATGAATTATTAACTCATTCAGTGTCACAAAAATACATCTCCTAGTCAATTGGTTATTTTCTTTTTTTAGTCTTAGATAGAGAAATTTGTGTTGTAGCTGAACACCTTATAACTTTCTATTATTGGAGCTAAGAATTTGTTACATTCATTCTACACTCAAAGAAGTAATATAATTTTTTAAAACAAGTTTAGCGTTTATTCAGTGACCTGTGTCAGTGCACCCCCACGGTCCCCACCTTTAATTTTTTTTTATTCTACAAAATTCATGATGGAAAGTTCCTCATCTTGAAGTACTTGTACAATAAATGCAGGACAATTGTCCCGTGATTTATGATTTCATTAATTTATTTATTTTTATTGGTGTAGTGTTTATTATTTTGCTCATAAATTCCGAAATTATTTCTTATTCCACTCATTAATATTGAGATTGAGTTCATAGTGTCGACAAAAAATAAAATAGTACGCAGCGAAACTTTATTTCATTTTCTGTCTCTCGTTTTCTTTCTCAAATAGGATTAACTCTTCCAGATTTGATCAAACTATTTGATCATCACCGTGTCGTAACAATATAGAATAAAATCTGAAATGCGTTGCTCAGTTATTGAAAGAATCAATTAATCTTTGCCTAATATGTTTCACTTGAAAAACTTCATTTCTTTAGTCGAAGAGAATTACTTGCACTCAGGTTCAAATTAGCCTTCTTTAATTTTAAACAATGCCCTTGTTTTTCTTGGGGGAATTTCGAGCATATTGACTGATCAAACTAATATTTAGCAAAAGCATTTAGAATTATAACCTTTATGCTATTTACTAGACTATATACGTTTTAAATTACCAAAATACTTTTTCTCTGGCGACTTGAACGCAAATTGTTTGCTGTAACCTTAAGCGAATTCTGATGTGAAGATTGATTTAAATACAATCGCTTAAAAAGCCATAATAATTTCGTTTAATTAATCAAGTGTTAAATTCTCAAACCATTTTCGTATAGATGACAATTTTTACCTATCAGTCGTGACTACAATTGCGTTGAAGGTAAAAGTTTCGCAGATGAATTGCACACTATATTTTCACAAAGATTTTTGTTTCACCGCAGAGTTCGATGGCAGGACGCTATTGTGCCGCGTGTGTGGCGACCGCTCCTCTGGATTCCACTACGGGGTTCACTCCTGCGAAGGCTGCAAGGTGAGTATTACTCTACCTTCTTTCTTTTCACCCCACCTTAACTTTTTTCATCCCACCTTAACTTTTTTCACCCCACCTTCACTTTTTTCAGTCCGTCTTCATTTTTTCCACTCCGCCGGCATTTTTCACTCCACCTTCTTTCTTGCCACTCAACCTTCATTTTTTTTACTCCACCCTGAACCACTTTGCCTTCCCATCCCGTCACCGTCAATCGCTTTACCCAATTTTATACGCTTCAATCATCCTTCATTCACTTCAACTTATCTTTACTCTCTTGAATATTCACTTTTGCCTACGTTTAGGTAGGATTTAAATCAATTCCATTAACTCATATGTCATAACCATAAGTCATGTAGAGTTTAAATGAGAACTTTTTGCCACACTCATTACCTAATCTTCTCTGTCAGTGCACTCGGTAAGTATTATCACACAGTATTAACAGTTTTATTAGTGCACTCCCCTTTTATATGCCGGACACAGCAGTTATTTGCTTGAGAGCAGCCCGAATGGATGCTTTTCATCCATTAATTTTCACTAGGTCAAATTTTACCTTTGCAAGGAGAAGAGGCCTCAAGAGCCCTTTATCTTGTAAGTCTAGTGATACAAAAGCAGCGCAGTGTCATGCAGTACAATAGCTGTTGCAGCTGCAACGACCAAGCAATGACAACCTTCGATTGCCGTTGAACGAGCTACTCACAAATGGACCACGTAATCAGATGGTTATCTTGCTAGATGCAAATTAGATCTCCCAATTCGTAGGCGTGAAACCAAAATATTTGTCGAAATTCAGATCACTGTTCTGGTTCATTTTGATCCAGGCTATTGAAGTTGGAGGCAAGTGCTTGTGTGCGTGTGTACGTTAGGTCGACATTCATCTCACGTCACGAGCTTGTTATAGCTGTGACCGAACGATGTGACCTTGACCACAAAAGAGGCTCCTTGGCGGCCGCTGTGATGCTTTTAAAAGTAACCCTATTTAACCAGAGTTTCTTTAACAAAGACATTCACCAGAGTTAATTGTCCACACATATCCTTATGACTTCGAACGGTCAGCATATTCATAGCTTACAAGATTTGCTTGAAGCTAGCAGGGTAATATTGACAACATCTTGATAATAATGAAAATAATAACATTATTTATTTCGGAAACTTTAGAGTACTTTGAGGTCGTGATGCGCCGGTACTATTAAATCTGCGGAACTTCTACTAGATTATATTTTCGAATCATCATGCAATGTCCAAAGAGTTTTTGTTGAACGCGTTTATGTTTCTACCTTCACTCTTACACTCTATTATATTACAGCTGCTATTTCTACGGTGTTGGTCTCCTTCAGGTGTGCTTCTGATAACAATTGTATCGCACAGTCCCACATCGTGTATTCAACAGAACTGAATGTTTTAAACGACGAGTAAAAGTAATAAAAGATGGAATATGAATACTTTTGCAGAGCTAGGGCTATGCAGTAAACATGGCATATATGATACATAGTATCAGAATTTTTTCGCTAAAAATTTTCCTGGATTGATGGGTCGATTTATATGTGATTTACATTGCACAGAGGTATTGATTCGTGTTCGAGTGTAATAAAACGTTATTGAGACGTCCGTTTGCAGTGTGCATTCTGTGTTATACACACGTGGGGTGACCTAGCTTGGTGACCTTCGATCCTCCTTTACGCTTGACGGGCATCTACTTATTTACGTCAGTTAGGGTTATGGGAGCAAATATTTTTTTCTGTCCACTATGATTGTTCCTTGCTGTCCGAGGCTCCAGCATTTCCTAACCTGTGCCTCCAAGTTCGTTGTTTTGAAGTCCACGTCGTCAGGAGCAAAAAAAGTGGACCAAATGGGAGACTTAGAGCAGGTAGGCGAGGCTGGGTTGTGCGGGAGGTGTTTGTGGTAAAGTTCGGAACACGAAATGCATTCACTAGGATTAGGAGAGTTAATTTTTGGTAAATCTTAAATTTTGCGTCGCATGCACGCCTATCGTTTACGAATGTAATTTTGTTCTATCTTCAAGTGACCTCAGAATGAGTGCAAATATTCTTCAGCGCCGTATCTTTGCTGTAAACTTGTTGGAGGTATGTACATTTTTGTCTTCTTGCAATGCATGAAAACTACGTAAAACAAAATGTCATCTATACATCACTAAAGACAAAGACATAGAACATTCAAAACAACTGTGGCATCATATATCCTTGATCCCGTCATGCCCGATGTAATTTATATACATCATGTCAATCGCGCTTTAGAACACATGATGTACTGTGAACGTAGCATTCACGGTCACCAAGGTAAGTAATTTTTACTCCATGAAAATGTGTCGTACGTACAAACTAATCTTTAACTGTTTATTAACTGTTGAATAATTCTCACCGGTCTAGCTTAACTGCTAAAATAATATTGCTGTTGCGTAAAACCTTTTTACGAGAAAACCGATTATTTGTGTCCAATGCGTGTGTTATCGAGAGATATCTTTAACTAATCAAACTTATCACTTATACCAATGACGGGCAAATTCATTTTGAAACTTGCAGCCGTTGTTTTCTGCTCGTTCGTGCAGTATCTTTTGAAGTGTGAGTGTTCTGACTCAAGTGGAGTATGACTTCTTGTCATGATGCACTGTAAAGTATTGCAACGATTTAGTATGCTTCGAACTTGATCCGTTGAATCACCTATTTTGCGCGTAGTACAAGAGCTGCCTGAAGTTCCGCTTGAAGTTACGAGTCTAAATCCTGTAATTACTTGTCATTTTGTTACCGTTACAAACTGTGCCCGAGTTGTTCATCGCTTCTTTGTGTTTATTCTTGACCATAAGTGCTGTTTATCTCTGTTACTAATATACCGTCTGTTGTCTTGCGGATTCTCTTAAGCTTCTTTTGTTGTTGTTCATCGTTTCTATCGCCAGTTCTGCAGTCATTTCTGTAGCTGCTTGTGATGCAGCAGAGCTGCAGTGGCGCAGCTGCTGCTCTTGTTGTTCTTGCTGAGCTCAGTCAAGGTCACCGGGCCAGTGATCCCAACCTCCCACTCTTGCTGTCCCCGCAATCACCCCCGCTACCAAGTGTCCTCGGCCCTCCTCTTCTTTCCCCTTCTCTTCCTATAGCTTCACTTGCTTATGATGCTTTCGATTTTTGCTCCCTTGTTTCGTGCGTTTACCCGTCTCGCTTCATGCTACTCTTGCAGATCCTGAACTGTAGCATTTTCCCGTCTAACTGATCCGAAATAGTGCGGTCTGATCATTGTTATAGTTATATGCTGTCCCTACTAAATTTCCTGCTTTGTACATCCGTTTTTTCTGCAGCCGGATTCTATAAGATAATTTTGAAGCCGAGACCATAGGACTGTATTACATTATAAAATTCTGAACCTTATAACCATATCACTGAACGTCCGAAGTGGAGATTCGTAACAAGCTGGTGAGTAAACACCGCGTATTCACGTGTAGCCTTGAACTTGTAATTTTTCATTTCATTCCAATGCTTGCACTTCAATAGAGCGCTGTATTGCAGCCCTGCTTATTGAAGGATCCCTTCAATCCGATTGGATCCCTTGTTATTTATCCCGTACTATGGATAAGGAAGTAAAACTTCTTACTTAATAATTAAATACTGTGTGTATTGTTCTTGTACCAAAAATGATCTTATAATTTTTATGTTTTATAAGTCGGAGTGGTCACGTGGACTGGGGAAGCGCGCTTGAGGTTGCAGTGGGGAGGTGTGGGGAGAAGTGTCGCTCGATAGCTCGGCCGTTGTACCCTCGTTCGGCCTTCGCTGGGAAAATGAAAGATAAAAGCACTGTAAATGAGATGACCTTGAGACACGAAACGTGAGCTTTTGTGCTCTAAAATTTCATCTGAACTTTTACCGTTTGATTTTTTATTCAATTCGAATGAGTATTGCGGTGCGGATAACATTACGAAATTGCCGGCACGGAGGCTTAATGGTTGACTTATTTTGCGAGTTGAAACACCATTGAAGGAGAAACTTACCTCTGCAAGTAGCGGCTATTGAATATTGACCTTTAGATTATTTGTTCTACTGTAGTTTTAATAAGGGATTGAACTTGGCATGGGCAGCACAAGGTTGATTGTACGGCCTTATCTGTAAATGCATTAGGAATTTAAGAGCAAACTAGTCTCAATTATTAAAATAAGGTTAACGGTGACGATATCATGGAGATTCTTGCTCTATTTTATATTGAAGGAATTGTAGTTGCTTAAAATTGCGTTGAGGCTGGGGTCTCGCTGGGGTTCGCTGCCAAGGCGCATTTGCTTGCTCATGAGGGAAATCAATGATGACTATTTACGCGAGGCTAATTATTAAAATTTAGCTCCTAGTTACTTTAGATCCAGCATTGAAGGGTCAGAAAGTCGCGGAATTTAACGAAATGTCTTGTGTTATTGGAGTTTTGTTCTTTATTGATTCTCCTTGAAATCCACGGACCAGAGTAGCCACGTTTATTTTACTCGTGTTGGGTAGCCGTCAACTTCATCCCGTTGATACCATTTGGAAATTATCACAGAATGATCGGTGATCGGCCGCTGCTCGTTTAGCCGCAAATGATATGACTGCAAAAATTTCTTACTGGTTGCTATCGCTTCATTATAAGGAAAAAACAACGGTTTATTTAGTCCGTTGAAATTTTATTGCTCAGCAAAAAGAAGAATAATGTAGTGCCTGTAGAATAAAAAAATAATTGTTAGCGCGTGATTTGACCTATAGAGTTTTGTTTTATTCTGTTCGAATTAAATTTGGATTATTAAAGCTAGGGCGCTCACCTCTCAATAATAATTCCTGCAAGACCTTGAATCAAAGGTTCATGGCCTCAAGGCCTCGCTCAGAAGCTGGCATTACCATGACGCCAGACTTGGCCTTGGCCTTGACGTTTGAGATGACCATTAAGTGACGTTCTTGGTTCGATCAATTATTGTGGGTAGCAGAATTACTGAATTGTCGCAATGTAGTGCATATCCTCTGTGTTTCTCGTATGAGCAAACATTGACTAATGCTGTCTGCATAACGTGGCTTTGCATGATGACATGCAGCGCATGTACTGGCTAGCATCATGATATAATGTGCGGCGGACATCACGAAGGCCAAACATCGTAGGGCAGAATTACTTTCAGCTTCGAAATATCTATGAGAATAATCTACAATAACCCTGCATAGACGGTAAAAATGGGGATCCTCATTTTAGTTCTTCTGTCTACTATCGTGGACAGAATGTGACTTCTGTCCACTATTGTGAGATCTACTGTATGTGATATTGTAAGATGCCGACCATGCGCCTCATCAAAGCTGATAATTTTTTTACTACTTCATGCCTGTGTTGCGTATAATGTTTGGATTATGTAATAAACTCTGAGAATGAAGTCTCGGAAGTGCTTTTACTCCGGCATCAATGTCGCATATCGAAGCAAGAAACATAATTAATGAACAAATGAGTTGATAGAGTAAAGGAAGTTGTGACTAGTTAATGATGCTACTAAATAATGCTTCATCTCATGAGCGTTTCGTTCTTATTCATACCTTTAAATAATTTCATAGTTTTTTCTTAAAAGTAATTCATCTTTTCGTTATATTTTTACTGGCATCTTTATTTTGAATTTCCACATTACAACAAATACCTATTGCAAAAAAAAATCATTTGCATCAAATTACTTGAGTTATGACTCAAAAAGACTAATTGAAAGAAAACTATTCGAGACCATCATAGAAAATTGCTTTACTTGAATAGAAAACGAAGGTTTGGGAGTTCACAGAAAACTAGCTTCGTATAGCTCAGTGTGTGCTGTAAAAACAATTTTCTGAACAGCAGCTCTTCAGTCAAGGCCAGCAGTGAGCTTAGCGTGGGCTTGATAGCGAAAGCACTGAATAGAGAAAATTTCCTTCTCACTCTCTTAATTAGTGAAAAGCCTATGATCTCGACGACTCCTTGCTATCTTAGGGCCTATATTTATCAATTTAGGGCCTAGATTTTTTAATGTTTCATGCCGTTTGAGAAGCAACAAGAATACGGCTTGAAACTTCAACTGGTATGCCGATAATAAATAATTTAATTATTAGCTTTCATGAAATTTTTCACGACCAGCGCACAATCCTCCTGAATTTAAAATTTGATGTGTGTGCATTGCACATTCACGCAGCTAAATTTAACCGAGCTCCCCATACTGCTGCATTGACTCCCCTACATCTCCCCCCAACTCTCCCCCTCTTGCCCTAGATCATTTATCGACCTGGCAGAGGTGAACGACCTGCCATGTGAGCTGCTCCTCGTGAAAATATTGAGCGTAATGCCCTTCTAGCCAATAAATGTATTTGTGATGCAAATAACCTGCTGTTTGTAATTTCAAATTGCATGCTTCTTATATTTGCGTTCAGTGTCATGGCTTCCTGATAAAGTTTGTTATAAGGATCGGCAATAGGATGCAACTTTTCGGTCACTTAGTTCAACTTCCTTTGTAACATTTCCTAGTTTAGCTGGAAGATATTGCCATATCTGGGGAATTTTTCTTTTGCTCCGATTCTCGTTGTTTTCTTAATCCCGGACTTGTATTCAATTTTGTTGCTTGCTTTAGACTCATCTTAGCGGATGTCTCTATCATTATAACCTTTAATTATAGGCTCTCGTTTATGTTATCGAATTAGATCGTGTTAAGTTACATCCAGAGCCCTCGGTTAGCTTATATTCTCCTGTCATATTACTAGTGCTGCTTCAGTCAAGTTATCAGACCACTAGTGCTGCTTCAGTCAAGTTATCAGACCACTAGTGCTGCTTCAGTCAAGTTATCAGACCACTAGTGCTGCTTCAGTCAAGTTATCAGACCACTAGTGCTGCTTCAATCAAGTTATCAGACCACTAGTGCTGCTTCAATCAAGTTATCAGACCACTAGTGCTGCTTCAGTCAAGTTATCAGACCACTAGTGCTGCTTCAGTCAAGTTATCAGACCACTAGTGCTGCTTCAATCAAGTTATCAGATCACTAGTGCAGCTTCAGTCACGTGAGACTTCATCTAATTTGTCTGTGGTGTCCTCGATCCATCCGGGGGCTTATGTCCTTCACTGCATCCCATGCACCGTATTTCAAGACTTCTGATAAGTGCCCTGATAAGTATATCCCCTTTACTCATGCATCGAGGGGCCTTTTTCGCCTAGCTTGTCCCAGATCGTCCACACGGAATTCCTGTCTTCTCTTCAACGTCAATTTGTGTCACTGCCGATCGAGTACCTTTGTTATTATCTTCTCGGGTCACTGAACCTATCGGCACTTTTTGACTAACGCATTTCGAGACCCTAATTCAGTTAGACTATCATTTCAAGTTGTTTTGCAATGGCAAACAATCACAATAGAACACAGATTAGCCTATTCGGAGTAAACTGCTGCAGTGAACGATTTGTGAACACTTCAGTTAGCTCAAAACATACCCAAATTGTTAGATAAGTTACTCTGTTGCTCATTATTAGAACTCTAATTCCGAGGCATTAGTATTTATGCAGTGAAATTTTTGTTAAGAATTTGTATGGTTTTCTTACTATATATATATATATATATATATATGTGGTTAGATGACAAATGAGGAGTCATTTCTATAATAGTTACCACTTTTATACCGCTTGTTTCGATTATATTCTCGTGGACGAGACGAGTATTAAAAAGTTCGACAGTTTTCTCGTTGCCTCACGTTACCGATGCCGTGCAGCCTGGCAAGTGCCGCTTAGTTGTTAAGGCTTTCGATGGCTTTGTCTTCACTTTCTCATTTCTGTACGCTGCTCTTACTTTCGCTTACAACTACAGAGCGCGTTGAGGGAATTGACTGTCGTAGATGACACGTACTCTCTCTTTCTCGCTCCTGGAGAGATCGAAATGGTGAAGCCTTCATCTCCCATAGATTTGCTTTTCAGCTCCGCAAGCTTCTCAATTGCGATCTTTCAGTACTTTTATCAAGAATAACCGTCAGAAGCACACATGTTTATTGCTTTGGGTGGCACTAAGTGTCAATTCCATGCAAAAAACCTAATGTACTTTTTTCTTTCATGTCATTGACCTGATGCACACTTTTTTCCAAATTTGGTTTATGCTTCACTAACTTATGAAAAAGTATTCGGAGAAGCGTTTGGATGAGATGCAGTATGATTTGAATGAGAGGATAAGATGCGAGGTATGATTTGAAATTGAGGCGAAGATAACCAGAAGATGTGCGAAGATAAGACTGTAAAGACGATGAGCTGTTGCCCAACAATGTCCTGCTCTACATACGTAAATGTCGCGTGTATAGAGCGAGCTCCGACACACACCAAGGCTCGGCCCTTCTTTAGTAGGTCATGTAGCCCGGCGGCCGTTGAACTTGCTGCTGCTGCCGCCGCTGCTGCTGCTGCTACTCGTGATGTGTTCTATGACGAAGAGGGTGGTTCATGCGTCACATTTCAGAACATTGAACCGTAAATATTTATTACAATGAGCCTTGGTATACACACAACCGGGACGGCGATCTATGCGGTCAATAATTTAAAAGAGAACGGGTATGGTATGAAAAGAGGTCGTTTTTTTCACCATGAAAACTATTGATAAGCATTTAAGTGCGATTATATTGATTTGGCGAGCTTTTAGGACCTAGGACTCCGTGTTTGGGAAGGACTGAGAGCTGCTGTCTTCCATACATGGAATTTGGAATAATTTCTTTTCAATGCTGTTCATGATAATGATGTGTACTCATTTGAAATTTCTGCATTAACTCATTTGCAGACAATTTCATTTCCAAATTGTGCATCGGTGAAAATCTTAAACCCATTTTATTTCTCACCAAGAGCTCCAAGGTGGATTCTAGTTGGGTTGCATTATTGAATGGGTTAAAACAATGTTCATGTATGCTCAAATGCATCGATTTTCGCAGCGCGTCAATTTGATGTCACATTTTCGTGGCCTATTTTTCCCCAGCCATGCTTCAGGGCTGGACTCAATGACCCCGCATAGCGAAGTATGTATGAACCCTCAGCTTCACGTTTGTCATTAGTTAGTGTGGTGAGCTACTGAAGTGATATTGTTATTTAACCTCTTGCCTGATTGGTAGCTCATAATTTCCCTTAGTTCTCTGCTTGACTTGGCGTAATGTTCCTTGACATATTCATCGCAGCTCCGTGCAACTTGTCATCGTTTAGATTTCTCTTTTCTGAGACGCTGCTGATTCGAGCGTTCGCTTGTGGCTCTTACGCAGAAGTCCCTGGCATGGTTCCTTCATAAGCACTTTCTCCCCTCGCGTATCCCCGACCCAATTCTCACGTCCTCCTCCTTTTCCCCAACTACGAGCGGTCACTGACATGATGCATGCTATCGTTTCCTGGCCTTCACTTCTTGGAGACTTCGTAAAGCTAGCAACGAGTAAATCCTTGCCGTGTCACTTTCATTTTCGGATGGACTCGAGTCTGCAGACGGCTCCTGTTGCATTTAGTAATTATCAAAACATAATTTAGTTATTAATGATTGCTTTGCAGTTTCAGCCTTCATACGTGTTACCTTTCAGATCCCTATCTGAATAGTCAGTATGGGTATATGTTGACTTCTTAATATTTTGTGGGTGCAATAATTGATGGACTGATTTTTAAAATTCTGTATTTTTATTCATTCTTAATTGTCCTTATAGGAGCAACCGAATCAGCTTTAACTTGGATTTAATTCTACTTGATTGGGTAACATTCAGAACTAATTCTTCCAACTAGCGTGCTCATTCACGACCATGAGAATGATGAACATCTTGTACTGTCATCAAATCAGAAACAGGAAAAGTAAATTGTAGAAGTTCAATGCCCCCGCGAATTTCAGAGAATGTGCTGGAGTTAGCTGGGTCACATGTGTCCGTACCGAATTGAGTTTCTAGCGCGTGACGTCAGTCTGAAGTTGAAGCCTCAATCAAGGTTATTGAACTCTGACAACATGACCGCGCGATATAAATTACTGGGCCATTGACCACAAAGTTACATATCATACAGATCATTGACTGCACAGGTCGTAAATCATGTATCACGCATATCTCTATTTCATGGATCATCGAATTAATCATCGATTAATCGATGCTGAATGAGCGCATTAATCATCTATTAATCGATCCTGAATGAGCACATTGATCATCGATTAATCGATCCTGAATGAGCGCAGTTCAATGCTCCCTGCCTTGAAGCGTCGTCAAGACTCTGACGCCCGTTGAAGGGAGGTACCCGCAACAGTTGCGCTACTTACTTTCACCTTCATCTCGGTGACTTCCAGATGCGTTCTGGCGAGTCAGGAGTGAATAACCTTCGAGGATTGTTCACGTATTCGGACATAAACTTTACTCGCATTGTACATGTGATTTCATATGTAATATGAAAAGCCTGGAAACTCAGTTGTACTTGTCATACCAAAAATCTATAAGCTTGCTCATGTTTTTCAAAGCATTCTTTTTATTCACAAAGTTTTAAGTTTGCTATATAGCTAATGTACCTTCAAATGCTGATAGTAAATTAAGTTGGCAGTTAAACTTAAGAATTGCGTAGATGCACAATTGCTAGCGTTTAAAATGCTCTGTATTTATCGATGCATTGCACCAGGAGTTCTATCCTTTCTGATCCCAGCATCCGCGACGATGAGGTGAATAGCCTGAGATGACCTTAAACACGCGGGAGTGCACGTATGGTCGACGACCTTAGATTGCTATATAGGCTCATTTTTTGCTGAGAGTCATTGTTAACCTTGTATTATATTCACAATCATCAGCTATGCCATTGTAAATTAATAGTCTATCGAAGAGATCACTCACTGACTTGTTAATGTTACTTACTTGGTTTATGTTTGTACTTGTACTTACTTGGTTACAGTAACTTGTACTTACTTGGTTACAGTTACTTGGTTAATGGATAACATTTTGTCAGTTATTGAGTTGAAATTCTAAATAAAAAGCTTCCGCCGAACGTTCTACGTCTACATATACTGTACATTATTTTTATGAACAAGTATTCTTTGTTGGGGATGCTTATGTTGACCTCGGGTCGAACAATGATCCATGATATTCCTATAGAAAGCCAAGATGAACTGAACTGGTTAAACCTGTTAGTTAGCACGAGTTCCTGAATCTTTGCTTGATGCCGTGGCTGCGAACACTTTCCCCTTTCCCTGGATCTAGGGCGGAAGAAAGTGTCGATGTCGGAGGTAGAAAAAGCGAAATCTCACTTCAGGTTGGGCGAAAGTTTCGGAGAAAGTTGTGCTGGAAGAAATTTAATATCTGCCGTCGCCGACTCTATGTATACATTCTTCCGCAATCTCTTGCCAGAGAATTCTGATCCTTTGTAATATGTTGTTTGTTCTTTAAGCTTTATGAAAAAACATTAAACATAGACAAACGTTCTTTATTGCATAATAAAGTATTTTTGTATGATTTCAAGAACTTAAATTCCACTATTAAACCGCCCGACTCTGATTCATTATTTATTGTATGAATTAAGAAGAAAAGTTGTGAAACTCAGCCTGTCCTTTTCTTCGTTGCAGTAACGCGTTCCCGTGTAAAACAGTAAAAAAAACAGAAGACCTCTGAGCAGGTCAGGCCAGCAGATAATTTGCAGGGAAACTTCACGTGGGCGAGACGACTCCCATGTGACACGTGACCGACTCCAGGCCTGCCACCGCGTTTACTATTCATTTTATGACCGCGTCCTCGGCCTTCCTTCTTCCCTCTTGGTATATAAATCCCGACGAGTTCCATCTCAATAAAGATGACATCTCATCCACAATTGTGGTATTTGTTGGATATCTTTACAGGATCTTTTGTATGCACCCGTGAAGGTGACTGTACTTCTTCGTGTGTGTTTTTTTCGTTTAAACCTTCCCATGTGGTATGATGTATCATTAGTAAATTTATTATTAATCCTTCAAGATATGATTTTCTTATCAACTTGTTTGAGAACATGGTTCTTCATACCTCGAGGTATGTGAAGGAAGTGAAAGGGAACGAGGGATATTCCGATGACTGTGGCACCTCGGCCTGACTGAATTGAATACCTTCCTCGTGCCAAGACTTCTGACCTTCTTGTTTTCTTCTTGAGCCTACTTTGTAATGAAAATAATAATAATATAGTGAAACCGTTGTAGAGAAGCCACTGCCTAGAATGACATAGTAGGGTGATCCATATCAACTTTTTTTATAACGTGCTCTCCTTATACACGTTACTTTCGGGTGCACAATTATTCCGTCAACATTTTCCTAAGCTCTCTTACAGATGAATTATTTATGTGCAGATCTTGCAAGTATTCATTCGACTGCTTTTTTAGTCTCACCCTAAATTATAATGACTTGGCAGCCCAAATATGGGACGCGAACAGCGCGGTCACTGACCTGCCGACATCACCACAGGCACGGAGGCCACTATACATCTGGCTGTTCGTGCTGGGTCACCTGGTCCTGAATTTCCGGCTGCTATGATATTGCTGCTGGACCTCTGACTGCTAATGCTGCTGGACCTCTGACTGCTATTGCTGCTGGACCTCTGACTGCTATTGCTGCTGGACCTCTGACTGCTATTACTGCTGGACCTCTGACTGCTATTGCTGCTGGACCTCTGACTGCTATTGCTGTTGTAGCTTCGACTGTCGCTATAGTTTTACAGCTGTTGCCCTAACTGCCAAAGTGGCAACTTTGCTGCTGTTACTGCCGAAAATAATACTGTTGTTTTAATTTGTGTTGCTACTGCTATTGATGTTGCAGGTTTTGTGTTCTGAATGCCATTGATTTTTCTTTTACCAATTCTGTTTTTCGAGTCACTGCTGCTGCTGTTTCCGTTTGCACTCGTGGATCAAACTATTGACGTAGTCCTTGAGGTGCTGATTGATAATCGAAATGAATGTGGCAGAGGTTTATATTTCAATTTCCAACGTAAAGAATCATAGTTTTGCATACTGTAGCAGCAAACAGGAGTGTTAAATTTGGTTATTGTTTGCGATTTGGAGCTGTCGCCATGATGGAATAAAGTTACATGCTCTTGGCTTAATAATTTTTCATCAAATTCCTTCTCCAACAAATTATGCTCTGAGTTTTATTGATTGATTGATGTCCTCACTAAAACATCCGGAATATTTGTCCTGAATTCAGTTTAGTGTTACAGTGAAAGTTACTGCATGCTTACCCTTATTGAGTTAACACATTGCCAAATTAGAGGCGCTCAAAAGAGGTCCCTGCTATTATCACGAGCGAAATAGCAAGTTAACTATCACTAACTAAGTTGGAATGAAAAAACTAGTAACTTTTTTTCAAAAAACCTTTAATTCTTTTTTATATTGAAGTTATTCTTTTCGACATTCATTTAGCCCGATAATCATACTATTTATTATAGATTGACTTGAACGCTGGCAATGTCATTTTTGAATTTTCTTCCAGCAGCGTTCACACTCGAGGCCGTAATAAAGCATGTCTACAATGTCCTGACGCTTAAATCCGCAATTATCAACAAGTTATCAAGCTGCCATTGAGGTCAATACCGTGAGATTATTTTTGCATGCATTGACGCAGTCAATAGGTCCGGATTTGAAGCAAAGTGAGTGGTTTTGAAACACAATTTCGTCTCACACATTCATCCGAACAATACTTTCAACTCGGTACAAAATATGTTTTATTTTATTTTTAATTTGGTATTTATGGGTTTTGTCCCTATCATCATTTAATTCGTTACGTCTAATTTTGTTTTAATTTTAATTTGGTATTTATGGTTTTGTCCCTATTTTCATCGGATTTGTTACGTCTAATTTTTTTTCAAAAATTTGGTCACATGAGAAATTGTTTAGCAATTCTTATTGCCTGTTTTGCGTCTCTGGTATTCATTTCGGTATTGCCCTCGCTCCGATAAACTTTCCTTCCCTCGTCTTGCAGCAGCAGCAGCTGCGACGACAGTGCAACGACCGCTATGTGTGTCAGGGTGCATGCTAGGTGGTGAGAGAGTGGAGGGTTGTGAGGGTGAGGGGCGGTGTCACTGTAAGGGTATTGTGTAGTGAGCTGTCCTGAGTTCGCTCTGCACACAAGTCTACGTTTAGTTCTGCACATAATTCTTCGCCCAGCGCCTGCTACTAGTCCTTGGGTAGTAAATTCTATTAATCGATCATGATTTACGATATTCCATTTGGCTGGAACGTAAAACTACCGTTCTGTAGTGCACATGTCATTATTAGTCCCGTAGCATGATTATTCCGCTTCGCCGCCGAGTTAAATCAGTCACAACGATTTTACCTACATCGAATATTGTCAATAATTCATTATTTGCAGTAACAACGTGTTTATGCTTCATTTAATCTTCCCCATGAATGTCTCAAGTTTTAATGAATGTCTGAAGTGTTAATTGTACTCGTGTTTATAACTTGAGTGAAATTCTATGGGCAGTCCTTCATGCAGTGCATCTTTATGATATCGATCGTTGTCGAGTAACTCCACTGCAAATATCTGTGAAGCTGCAATAGTTCTTTGAAAGTGAATGCTTATTGCAGCACAGATCATTACCCGTCAACAAGCTTTACGTGCTGAAGTTAAGGCCTCTGACACTGACCCTACGCACGAGCGACTTTCGAATTTTAAATCTTGCACACGTCGCTTTTCAACATCCTGAATTAATCATAAACTACGTTTCATTTATCAAGGATGCTAATCTAAATTCACCATTTGTTCAGAAAGTGTTTCTTCAGATAAAACTTATCTATATGTAGTATATGATATTAGCGTATAGTACCTATATGATATTATATTCTCTGGTCTTCAATGAAACCTGCTTAAAAGAACAAATTTTGTCAACCTATACTAACATATGATATTAGCGTATATATAGTATATGATATATAGTAGTCACGCTGAACACATGCGCTTTAATGCAGGATGAGCAACTGGTCGGAGAGAAGAACCAAGACCACCTAAATAAGAACCACTTTCTCCTTTAAATGAAAGTTGGCAAGAGCATGCGTTTTCTCTTCGGTAGAGCGCGCTTGTCAAGCTCTCCTTTTCACGGCTGTCTTGGCCTGGTTTCAGTCCAACGGCGATTTGTGCTAAGTATTTCGGGAATATTTTTATTTACATGGAACGAGAATTCAACTTATTTCAATTTATTTTACAAGCATCACTAAATTTATAAGGTTTTACAGACAGTCTTAGAAACATTCTAGGATTTAAGAGAGCATATATCATTCGTCGCCTATTCAGTAATCCTCCTTGAATTAGTCACGGAAACACTATTTCAAATTGCCGTTCGTTTATGTATTGACAGACTAAATATTCAATTATTTGAAGTGGTATATTTACCAGAATTGTAGGTGAATGGAGCGCTGAAGTGTTGCCGGTGGTTGGCGTCGAAAGCGCGAGTTCCGCGGCTCAGGTCATCGTCCGGCCGTGGCTCGCCTGACACTTCCTCCCTGTGACCTCGTATTGCCTACCTGCTTCTCATTTTACTCAATAAATTCATGACTAAATTACTAATTCAAGGGATTGCTGCAGATTTTCAAGATGTCCACTCCGATACGTACGATGATTGAAAATTTGGGTTTCACTTTTAAAATGCACAGACTTGGACCAAAAAGTTGTTATCAAAAGATGATTAATTGATTAATGATGCGCTATTGGGCTATTGGCAGAGCATAATTACTCTTTGCACATCACGATTGTGCAAAGCATGAATGTTGCATTGCATTTTTCACCGACTACGTTATTGCACAGCATAGATGCTACACGCATCACTGTAGCAGGTGGCGACAGTGCACAACAAGCGTGTTGCAACGCATGGCATGGGCTCGGCATACAATTCGCAGTACAGTGCACAGCATGCACGTGGCAGCACATTACAGTGCACAGCATGCACGTGGCAGCACATTACAGTGCACAGCATGCACGTGGCAGCACATTACAGTGCTAGGCGCCGCGCTTGTGCTAATTTTCATTAGTTTATGTGGGCCGAGCAGCGCCTGAAAACCATTGTCTGGGACCTTGGCTACCTCCATCCCACATAGAGGATATAATCTGCGGTGGATTAGTGCAAGAGCGTTGGGACTAGAAGATGGTTTTGATTCCATACTAACTCTAAAAGTTAATCGTTTGTCAAATCTGCGTTCCGAGTATCTCTTGGACAGTTCGCAAGTTTTTTTGAGGGTCAATGATTGGTTTCAAATGTAATCACGTTATTGCTGTATTTTTTTGTTTACTCATATTTGTAATCGTCATGCCATTTGATAAAATGGAGTATGACGTTTATAAGCAGGAAATTCCTCTCAGTTTACTCCGAGAATTTGAACAAACGGAACATTTTTGAGTTTCAATATAAAAATTAGTTACTAAAATTTACCCATTCCGAAAAGCCAATTTTTGGGCTGTCGTCTAGCTTAGCTGAACATGAACTCATGTGCATAATTTTGTTTACCTAAAATTTAAACTGAAACTGAAAGCATTTTCAGTTTCAAAATAAATTCTATTCGTATTAATATGATTGCCTATTATTTGACGTCCTGATTAAAGTTTCTGGCAAAACTCGCAGCCGGGACTTTAGTGTTGTCTGTTTATCATCGAGGACTGCGTAATCTTGAACATTTGTTGCTCTTCTTGAACTTTGAAGGATTTCAGACTACAATTGTTCACAATTATAGGGCACGAAGTTCTTCGTCTCTGAGAAAATCGTTTTATTCTGTGCCATAAAGACCATTTTTGCAATTGTTGTTCGATGTGCATTTTTGGTATGTAATTGCTAAATTTTCAGGGTGGGCCTGATCGCTTGTTGGTTGAGTACTTAACGAACGTACGATCTAGAGTGTCTGTTTACTGAACACTTATGAGAACGTTGCCACAACTCGACGTGACCTCGTCGTTCATGGCTGAATTATCGACTAGGATGGACGGCCGTGATGGCACTACATACTTTTCTCTCCGTCTTTCCAACCTTTAATATATTTTCGCGCCCGTGGTTGATGCGATTTGATTTCATACTTCACACATGCCGTTTCGAAATGATGCGAGCGTAAAATATGATAGGGACCTTCTCTCTGTGTTTTGAATATTCTGAAAAATGAATGAAGGTTTCGTAATTGTTATTATCCATATAGTTTCTGTACTTTGCACTAATATTGAGATCCGAAAATATTCCGTTGCATGCTAAAATTTCCTAAATTATTGTTACGTGGAACAAGAGATGAACGGCTGTATCCAGAGGGTAGTGAACTCGGGTCACCTTGTCCTCGATAGCAGGCGGGAGCGATATTGAGTTCACAGCCCTCTCCTCTCTCCCTCCCTCTCTTGTTCTCTCTATCCCCATTTCACCCTACTCCCTCTTCTCATGCCCTCGCTTGTCGGACGCGCCTTTTAATTGGGGTCTGTCAATGCTCTGAATTTCTCCCGGTCTATTCCAGCTTATGACTTTATTTTCGTCATTTGTGAACTTGCGGCTTACGCAAGTTCAATAAAATACTCATACTTGAAAACCAACCAATTCTCATTGTATATACTAATTCTCATTGTTCACGAGAGGAAATCATTTTTTTATTATATCGAAATATTGAAGAAATTTGTATATTTTCCACAAATGAAGCATGTTTAGTTGCAGAGCTGGTCGCAGTGTCCCACAATGCGGTCAGCACCCTTTAAAGTGTTTGCACTCGTGCCTCTTCCCCATCACGCAGGTGGATGTTCCCAATGACTGCATGAAAGTTTCAGTTCGGATTTGCATTTTTTTATAACTGGAAAGTGTGCAAGCAAAGTTTATGAGTCCAAGAAAACGTCATTTGCAGACAGCTTAGTTCGTGGTCGTACATTCGCAGTTGCATTTCTTTCAATTTCATATGTGCTTGGTCGGATATTGCTAGACTTTCTGCAGTCTCATTTTTTTATGCAATGCAACCAATGATAAATGTAATCCAAACCATTACTTAGAAGGTAATCTTGCTCAGCATGTAGTTTGTAATGAATAGTGCGGCGACGTCTTTCTTAGATATTCAACGCACATGAGTCGATGTTGTTTACTGGTTTTAGAACAATTTTTTGACTGATCTGCCAAAATGGTCGTCTTGCCAGACCGAGGAGATGAGGAAGAAGAAAGGTTTGCTTTTTGTTGGTAACGGGTATGGATCGAACTCCTATTTTCTTTTTACTAAAATGTTCAGGTGAGGAAATTTTAGGATCATTAAAATTCATGGAATTTGTGGATATTATCGTACAATAAAGTTTAGTCTTTATAGATGTGCATGATATCAGCTTTTGTTATCGTATCGTGTTTTCCTTCAAAATTTAATCTGCCGAATTTTGAAATAAGACAATTTGTGATTTCGTAATTTGATCAAAATGGTCAATTCGAGTCAATAGCCTCAGTTGAGAAGTTATTATCCTGCAAATTAAAGCATAAAATACATGAGATTATCTTCAAACTCTTACAGTCCATGTCATGATTTTATTTTTGATTCGGTTTTAACTTTTCCGTTCTATTTAAAAAACATGCACCGATGCTTGGAGGTGCTTTCTCTTGACAAGAGAGCGCTGCGACATCGCTGTTTCTGGAGTGCAGCAACCTTGGCCTCGATAGGATGCTAGGTGCAATTTTTCCGTAGGCTGCTCATGTGAGGAACAACTCATTGCTGAAACCGTGCATTAAATTACTATTATACAACAAACCATTTAACCTAAATAAATTAACCGATTTTATTAAATCAATTACTAAAACAACTTTCCGTTTGTGATCGTGCTCTTCATGTTCATGTTGTTCTTCGCTTTCAAAACCATCGGTTGTGAAATATATCAATTAATAATATTTCAATTCAATAATAATATATCCCAGTTTCTTTTTAGTTTTATATGTTTATGTATATCTTATGTGTTCCAGCCAATATTAGTACCTACCAAAAACATTTTTATTTCAAAGCTATTCGTCAGTTCTTTCGGCCTTAAATAAATTTTACTTCGTACTATACCGAGTTGCGGCCTTCAATCGTTGGCCTTCGCCGTATTAATCCAATCGTATTAGGAGGTTTCTATTTGTTTATATTCAATTCTCTATGGGTTATAAATGAATTTTTTATGGTATCGTGGTACAATGGTGTCTCCCCAGCTTGAACTCCTATTTAATTAAATGAAAATTTAACTCTTGCATCGTAATGTTTGTGATATTATTTCAGAACTAACGAACGATGTTCGATCACAACTGATGACCAGAAACTCCCATTTGTGCAGCACCGATTGTTCTAAGACGAACAAGTGAGCGTAAGGGACGGCCAAGAAATAGTTTAGTTTGCCCTGCAATCCTGGTCCTCTGTATCGCGGTTTGGAATGTTAACGGTACCTACTGGAAGGCTTGGCTTTATCGTAAAGAGCCATTCTGCCAGGGTCATTGTCAGAGAGTTGGTTGGAGGCTATTTGTGAAAATACCTAACGAACTTTTGCCGCATTATTTCCAAATATATCAGATGATGATTATTTATTTTGATGGATATCCTTGACACCTTTCTCTGTAAGCATTTTATGCAATAAAATGTATCAGAATAAAATTTTTATCGCCATTGTTATCTTTGGTAGCGTTTTTATCGTTAATATCAATAATTGTCCCGAGTTGCTGACTTTTTAGCGCATTTTCTCATTTATGGAAAAAATGCCCTATTGTGCTCGTCATGTCCGTCCCTCTGTCTGTCCGTGACTTCACGTTTTCGTCGACGAGAAAATTCGCTCTCTGTCACTCACTGCAGTGAGTACTGAGTTCTATTTTTTTAATATTGCAATAGAAAACTCTACCGTATACTTGCGTTTTTAGAAAAATGTAATATTGGCCTCATCGAATGAGCCTTAAATATGCAAATATCCAACAAATTTCAGACTGAGACCTTCAGCTTTTCAACTGATTGAGTTCATTTGGCGTAGCGAGAACTGCCTAAAATTTATACAATCTGCCACCAATATCCTCCAGCACACATTTGTTGCAGCCGACATTATCAGGTATTTATACAGCTTTTAAACTCGGCTAACAAAAAACGAGCAGTATCAATAGTTGCGGCAAGCAATACTATTCTGCCGTTTTACCTATTTCAAGTAGCCCAAGATGCAGCGGTGAAATTCTTGACCGGGCTAAATTTCTTCAATTCGCGATAACGGTAAATATTTATTTATTAATTTGAGAATTAAACCACAACCAAATTGAATCATTATCTACTTTAGTAAAGCTGGCTATTCTATAAGGTTTAATTTCCTCGTGAAAATATTTTTTTTTTGCAAACTAGACCCTCCTGGTCAACCTGCCATTCCAATTTAACTTTATTATTATTCATAAATTTAGGATTGGGTATCACATCATAAGACGTGTACATTATTTTTCTCTAAATTCCGGTTTTTAAGAAATTATTATTCATCGTTGTTAATGTTTCACAAAATTGGAACAATATTCAAGTTGAGAAACATTTCTCATTTTCATTGTTTCACCGCTTTCAGATTGCTTCGTCTTTCAGAAATTGGAACCTCTTTGAATACCTACAGAAATCGGAATTGTATCGTCCATTCCGATATGAATACTCGGTTTCATTGCAGTGCCAAAGCAATCGGTAAAAATTATTAGTTAACAAATGTTTGTTGAGTCATTTAGTGCAAATGTATGAGCGTGCCACGTAGACATGTCGCTTATATTATCGGTGCCACGGTCCTCAAATAGGTCATGGCTTAGAAAGAACTTCCTTCTTTGCGATTGAGGTTACATGGAAGACTTACGCCTCGATTAGGATTCGCTTTCCGACCATGCGCTAATGTTCACTTGAGAAAACCAAAGTTGCTGATTTGATTTGACACTTTTTCCTAACGTAGCTAATACGTTAAGTTGCTGATGCGATTTGAACTTTTTTCTAGACAAGGAACTAGACAAGAACTTTCTTAGCCGGACGTCGTATTTTTGCTCTTAATATGCATTTGAAAAATCTTTGCGTGTCTTAAAGTCTATAAAGGAAAAATGTGTTATGACCAGATCCACTAGCTTTTTCCAATACTTTCATAGAAATCATTCAGCGGTCTTAAAACCGGGTTTAGGGCGCACGACTTAAGGAGAACCGCGCGAAACTTGTGCCCAATTTCTCATACGATTTCTCTGTCGTTGAAAGCTTCTTTCGACCTGGCATAAGTCGAGACACCTAGGCTGGTTCGTAGAAAGTAATCCTGACCTGTAGCTCTTTCTCCATACTGAGCTTTGATGAACTTTCTTAGTAATAATGGGATACATTACAATAGCCTGTATCTTGCCTTTCTCTGAGTGAGGTGGCTTCTAATTTTGGGTGGTAATATCTTGAACTTTCAACAATTTCGGCATTCAAGTAGTAATCAAACTTAGGATGTTAGTACGTTTCAAAGGAAGCTTAGTTCAATTGAAACATAATTTCAGTTTTCAAATACAGTTGCATGATTGGTTACATTGCTGCATAATTATTAATTAGACTAGAAAACTATTTCACTCAATTTTGCTTTTAGCCACTACCCAATCTATAGCAGCCGTTTCCCTCAAGACTCACAGCTGAGTTTTATTTTCCAACCTTAACAAGCAGTTCGGTCACTGACCCTCGCATTGTTGTTGCTGAACCGGAAGGAATATATTCCATTTCCTCGTACACAACCATGACGCACCTCATGACGAACCAACATGACGCATCAGCATGACGAACCAAACTTGTTCTTGGTTACCAGTGCACTGGCGCGATGCAGCTTGAACGGAAATGCGGGACAGAGCTCAGCGTTTTTACGTACGGTTATCGCCTTATTTTATGTAAGGACTATCACTATCCAAAATGATTAGATGAAATATTGGCCCGATCACGATGTCCATTCATTCATGATTAGCTGGAGCATATCATAATAAAAGAATGGAATTTCACTAGTCTACTCGAGAATCCCGGATCATTCGTGAACGAATCTCGTTAAAATTTACGGTCGTCTCAAAATTTACAATCCAACATCGGAATAAATTTCGAAATTCCTGATATTGCTCCCCAAACCTCAATTCAGCTCTCAGCTCTCCCGCTTACTCACTCGTCTAGCTTCTCCTACCCACGCACACTCGCAGCACTCGCTGGTTTTGTCACATGGCGGTTATTCACCTAGTCATTCATTTACCCTCTGCGCCGTTGCGCTTCTTATGTTATGGAGTATGCCACTCTTCTCTCGTTCGATTTTAATCTCAGACTCAGACTCGTGATCGAGCTAGTTCACGAATAGTAGGTCTAGGTCCTGAAATCATCTTAGCTACATTAATCCTTTTTTAATAGTCGGTTAAATTAATTGCCTTCATTTGCTGTAGGGTTATTTTAAGAAATTGAGCGTCATCACTTGTGGTGCATTTGGATCAAAATGATATGGGTGGGCACTTGGTTATTATTTTAATACAAAAACTATTTTTTAGTTTTTTATAATATGTCGCACAGTACATTTATTAATAAAGTTAATATGAACTTCGTGTGCGAAAATGAACGATGCTGACGATGGCTTTAACAATGCGACTCGAAATAATGAATAAGGCTGAGTGTCTTCACAGCTCTCAGGCACTGGCGCAATTTTCGGGCTTATTCGGTGAGCGAGCGCGTCTAGTCTCGAAGTAGGTCACTGCTGCTGAGATCAGCTGCGGTCCAACCCGTTGTTGTGACCTGCAGGTGCTGCGTCTGAAGCTGCAGCTTCCATGCTAGTCCTTAGGCTACCTGCTTTGTGTGTAATAACGTTTTGTTCTGTAATTTGAATAACTTTGTTTAGATGTGACAACTCTATGATGGTAAATATTATGCAATTGCTAATGTCTCAATACAGGATCATCGGAAGGTTTGAGCTTAACGTAAAATTAAACTTGCTCTGATCTAGATTCAAGTACTGGCTTCAACCTTTTGAGCACACAGTCCGTCCTTATCTCTTACCAATAAATTTATGACTTAGGAAACATATTAATCTGAAGACTTTTGTCAATAGATGAAAGATCACTTTCTTAATTTAACTCCTTTAAATTTTAAATTTCGTCTGTAGTATTAATGTTTGAAGAAATTATTGTCATATCCGAACTTGTTTCAAACTGCACCTCTGCCAGACATACGACATTTTTATTGGCTTCCAATAAGTAATTCTTCTAAAATATCTGAGCCCTCTTGACATTAAATAATTATATGCTGTTGTTTTCTGGTTGAGTTTTGCTTCCTATTTTGTCTTCAGATAAATTTTATCACGGCAAAAACTGAGTTAAAAAACGTGCGTAGTCATATGCTGATAATTATTGGTGTTGAAATAGCGTGGAGAAGAGTCGTTAAATAGAGTTAGTAGCAGATGAAATCCGTTAACCCAGCAACATTTTTCGTGGTTATGTTCGGTAACGCATGAAAAGTTCATCATGTAATTTGTAAACTGAAAAACCCGCATTGCATGGAATGAGAATACCGCATTTATTTTCGAAAGACAATCCCTTAACTCTTGGTTACTGCGCGCGGCGTCAGTAGGACTTCCCAAGTTCAATGTCAGCATCGAGTGCTCAACCGCCTGCGTGGTCGCCGTCTCTGCTGCTGGAGCAGGTTTGTCTGCCACACACGCACGCGTGTCGTCAGCCCGCTTCTAGGAATGAGGTTAGGTTAGGTGTAGCAGCGCTCGCGGTTGTGGCAATCGCACCTAGAGGGCGTTTGAAGGGCTTGCGTTCGGAGGGCACCTGGAGGACAGGCTGCGAATACAGTTCATCTCAACTCTGCATGGAGGACGCCTTATTCTGCAAATCTAAAAGCTCCTACGTAATTTGAAAGCTTTTTGCCTGCAATGATGTAAGTTGATGGACCTAAAGTTCTTTTTTTTATAATGTTGGCCCTTCAGATAAAATTCTATCGTTGAACTCGATATGTTTACTCCTAGTTCTTTCTCTTAAAATTCATTTGACTTCTGTGTGTAGGATTTTTTATTTTCATATCACAGTCATTTTGTCACTATACTTCAGTTATCGCCGCGCATTAAGTTTCAGTAAGAATTGCGCGTCTTTCTCGTATTTTCTCAACGCCTGTCGACCCGCCAGTGCATGACGTCATTCGAACCATCATGTGGTTGGTAACTAGGCCTGGGTTACTCGAGCCGCTACGCTCTGGCGTAGTTCAGTTAGTCACGATTTAATAATTCTAAAAGATATTACGAGCTTTTCAGAGAATTTTTTGCGATGCGAATTTTAAAGATAACTTCTAATGTTGACTGCTTATTCTTGTTAACGGATATTCCTATTTATTTGAAAGCCTGCACTGCCTTTTTTCTATGAATGATCAAATATTTAATTCACACTTGAAAACCAACAGCAAGGAGGGATTATTAGGGTTCGACCTTTCAGGAATTTGTTGTCCAGTTCAATAAACCAGCGAAAAGTATGTTGATATTCAAACTGGCTTGCATTTCTTGGAAATTCAACTTATGTCTTCCTGAACGGAAATTCCGAGAAAATTAGCCATCTTACTCACTTCGAGGCTTTCATCTCTATTTTGAACACCCAGTCGTTGATTCTGATTCCGCCGTTAATACTGACCCAAGTTGCAAATATTTATCACATGATAATGAACAAAATGCCTTAACATGAATTATAAAACTGGTTGTTTACTCGCGTAGCTGGAACCTGTTCTGTTGAGATTCTGGGGTGCGTTCTTTTCCAGTACCTAAACTAGTCTCCGGCATCTGCAATGTGGGTCACTTGAGGTCACCTCCCAGTCTAGATGTTGAAGATGACTAAAGTAAGCTGCAAGTTCTTGGTAACGTACGCCGGAAGTATTAGTCGTTCAGTAACGTTAGCTTAGCCTTTCTGCTGAGCTATAAGAGAACTTGTATCGTATTCTCGTATTTAGTTGAAGGCCATGTGAGTCTTGTGGAGGGCGACCCTGAAAACTGTGGTTAGCATGGATTACATTGTTGCATTTTGTGAATTTTCTACGAATGGGCATTGTTTCGACGAAGTGAGTATTTGTATGCGATTGATTTACTTCTAGAATGTTTATTGTATCCCGTCCAAATGAATACAAGCAATAAATTTTTCTGATATCCACGTGTTCTTTGCTGCAGGGTTTCTTCCGCCGGAGCATCCAACAGAAGATTCAATACAGACCATGTAGCAAGAATCAGCAATGTCTGGTGCAGAAAACCAACCGCAACCGCTGTCAGTACTGCAGGCTGAAGAAATGTATTGAAGTCGGCATGTCTAAAGATGGTGAGTAACGAAGTTACATTATTTTCAAGGTTAGCAGAAGCACAGGCCGGCTTTGTCAAATTCTCAAAAGTTGAATCTCGGATTTTTACAGAGTAACTGGTTCATTGATTATCCCTTGAATGTGGCGTATGTTTTTTACTCCATATTTTGAAAATCCTAAATAATAAAAAGCACTTAACCGTGTTCGTTCCGCGTTTAATTTTGAGAGCCAAAAAATTATGAACTTTCTCGCTGCTATTTACCACTCTTTGCTCAGTAATTAGAGACCATCCTAGGTACTTCCTTCGCCTGGTCTTGTTTCATGTAAATTTGGCTGGTGGCTGCCGTTTGCTGGACTTGAGTGACTTGCATACTTGTCTTGCGGTCCTCCTCGTTATCGCGCCAAACAGAGAAAGGTCACTCCGTTATTTAGACGAGATGCGGCTCTGTTGAACCGGACCATCTCGAACAAGTGCCTACTAACCTCCACCCAAATGATGGGACTCGCCGTCTGCTAGATTAGTGCGTCACTGTTTGGACGCGGAATACGCCATAAATTTTTGTGTACCTAGGATCGTTTGTGTATTGAGTTTAAAAATGAGTTATGCCCGTAAATTAACAATCGCAATGTCAACTCCCATCATATGGGTACGCCGTAAGTTATTGTATGAGTTTCTCGGCGCTCTTTTTTTCATGACGAACTTGATATTATCCTGGAGCGTGCAAAGACACTTAATAAAGTGGAATAATCGCGAAATAATATTTATTTGAATTCTTGATCTTTTTTTCGATCTTTTTGCTGTCAGTACTTTCCGTTCCTAACTCAATCTGGAATGAAACCGTTGCCGACTTTTAACCGTTCGTAATGTTGCCCTAGAAATGCCGCCAATAGTTTCCTCCGCCGCCGTGGCTCCCATGCTGTCTTTTTGACGAGCTTCTGAAGTGGGCTGTGTTTGCGGAACGTGTGATGCTCCTCCTCGTCCCGGACAACTTCTCGTGGCCTGGATTCTGCCGCGGGGCCCCAGTTTGACCCGAGCCATTTCTCCGTTAGGCGAGAGACTTGGATACACTTAATCTTCTAGTTCGGGTCGCCAACGTTAAATTTTCTTTCCTCGGTTCAACCCTGATTTATGGCTTTAAACATAGTTGACTTGGCTTTATTTTTTAGGCTTCTTAAGCGGGCCACGAGGCATGTTAACAGCTGCTTTGTCACTAAGACTGATGCTGGATACGTAATGCAGTAGTCAACTCGTTCAGACGTTCATATATCTTAATCGAATGCATAATGGCTTTATGGTGCCCAGAACTTTGTCCTATTTACATCACTGTCGGTCACTCTAAACCAAAGCCAGTACATGTTAATTGATCGCCCTGTCACTTGATTGTCCTGGGTTCTCTTTAGTTGTCTTGTGTTGCACCAAGTTTTGAACATTTACATTGAACGAATTATTGGCTGGCGCAGTCGCCAGCTGAGACCTACTTCCATGCGCCTAATGATGGCAGGCATCACAGAAGTGGAGCGCAGCGGCTTCTGCAGAGCATCATAATCACCTAAGTTCAGTTCTGTGTCGTCCCTAGTCAGTGTTCCTGCTGACAAAAAATCCCCTTGAAATGAATGATCGCTCGATGATTTTGAGATATCCTGGCGAGTTTTGTAATAGTATATCCGCTGAGCTATTCCCGAATCATATTTTGTTCGCGTGGGAAGCTTGCTTGCAATTTATTTTGATTTTATTTACCTCTCCTAAAATGAATTTGTTTAAGTGATCGAAGTTTTTAGTAGAAAGTCATTCTTTAATATTGATTATATTAATCATAAGCAAGCATAAATATGATGGAAACTAACGTCGTGACTATGGAATATGGGATTCCGTATTTTTTAAACATCCATGGTTTTTAGCGCATTTTCTCATTTATGGAAAGAAAGGCGCTATTGTGCTCGTCATGTCCGTCCGTCCGTGACTTTACGGACGAGCGGACGAGAAAATGCGCTCTCTGTCACTCACTGCAGTGAGTACTGATCTAATTTTTTCCGTCATTAAGGGACGTTTATCAAAATATTATTCCTTTTTATTATACTTAGCTTTTGAAATTAAATTTTGCAAGCTATGCCGAACTAATTTTTTATATCCCATTGAGTTAGAAAGAGTAATGACTAAAGGAAACTGGAAGATAATAACAAGTATATTGGGCAAAATATCTTATAAATTATGTTTAACTCATTAAAAAGTAATGGTGAGAGTAATCTCGTGAAAACGCCGTGTCAAGGTGCTTATGATGAGTGTTCAGTTCGCGGTTCTTCCTCGTTAACAAATATATAAAGAACTTAAACGTCGATAGTAGCACTGAACGTTCCATCATAAACTGCCACATTTTGCTCTAATTGTTGTTTTGTTGACGTGGCTTCCAGCTCCAGACGATGTATGTAGCACGCTCTAAACGCCAGTGAAATTTTCAGACGCTAAGGTGATTGAGCTCAGCTTTCAAGAATCTTTTTAATCTCGTATAACGAGTGGATTTTTGAAGTATTTACTTTACATCCATTAAGTTGTAATTTAGTTTTTTCCCTGTAACGTCATTTATTCCGAAATTATTCTTTACTATTATCATTGCTTTATTGAAGAAAGTGAAACAATGTGTCTTGTGTCACCATTGCACTTCAAACCTGGCACGTCTATCCTTCAAAAACAATAAATATCCCGTTGATTTTATCATCGATTCTATTCAAATTAACCTGGAATTGTAAAGCTTTATCCATTTAACCGTGAACCCGTTCATCGACCCGCGGATTGTGCGTTCATTGTAAGAATGGGTCGAGGCAAGCGGCTTACGACCTGCCAAGGTTAACCGGGACTCTGCTAGGGAGCAGAAGACCAGGTGACGGAGGGGCGGACATGTCGAGAATCCTGTTGTCCAGGGCGATAATATTATAATTAGACCTCCTCTACACGCATATCATTGCCTTTTTGATGTTATTTACAATTCAAATACCCTCGTGCGAATTTTTTCATGTATTGCCTAACGTCTTTCATGCAATTCTCTCTCTAAATCATCAACTCAATTCCCTGTCCTATGTAAAAATAATTATTGTTCAGAATCTAATTTCTGTACGATTGATTCATTGATGAGGAATAACGGTAGAACTGCCGTTAGCGGATTAGAATTTGTTGAAGTAATGCTAGCCTCTTAGTTCTGGTATAAAAAAAAAATAATTTATCCTGAGATTAGATTTGTAAGTTCGTTGCCTTGCAGTGTCTTGAATTTCTAGCTTCCATCTCCTGTAGATGGGTAATGTTTAACCGTATGTAGGTTATGAGGGTACTTCTTTTGTTTTTTACGAATGTACTAGACTCTTCATTCGAGTGACTAAGGACCCCCATTTCGCTGAACGTCCAACTAAGCGCATCTAATGCTTCTTTTTGTCCTAGTAAATAAGACCACAGCCTGCCGTAGCATGTGCCAAGATAACAGTTCGTCCTCGCCCTGCTCTGCGCGAACGCTGCGTCACGAAATGTAGAGGCTGCGAGGGTCAACGACTTCCCTTGATATAAACACGAACGCGTTGGTCATGCTGACTTCAGGGGCGTTATCGCTCTTTATCTATGTGCGGGCCTCTGTTTGTACCTCCGCTGTGCTCTAAATTCGGTCAATGCAATGAAGAGGCAACTGCTCCACACGACGGATGCGTATGGTTCGGATTTTCAGGTCATCACTTTTTTTATTTTATGTTATCAAAACGACTACTGAGCCAGCGTATGCAATCATGTGATGGTCGAGTAGAAACTTTTCAGTCTATAAATGATAATGGTAATCATCTTGATATATGAGAACTCCTTGTAACTGATTTCTTCCATAATGGTTTTCAGCTCATTGAACCTCGTTATTTACTCATATGCTCCTAACTTAAGATCTCTTCCTTATCGGTACAAAAATTTTGCGCCTTTGAAATTCAAACAACATTTAGGCGGAATAATCAGTGGATCAAATTCCAGAACAAAAGTGAATAAGAACATTTAGTTGATATTACAATGCAACGACAATTTCCAGTCCCAACGGATTTATGTGTTTAATTCAATTACAGTTGATAGACTACAATAGTTGATTTTTGGGTAATAATAGCAGCTTCACAGTGACATCCCTCGCAACTGTCTTGAGTGCGACCAGCGCGCTGCACCTGCATCGAGAGTACAGTTGAACCTTCACTACACTGCGTAAATGTTTCACCTTCTCGATCGTTCTCAATAACACCGTCGTCGGCACCACCCCCTTGCACTCTGGATGTCAGGTTCCAGAGAACAGTTTCACCTTCACACGCGGCGACTGCTCTAACCTCATGCGACTCTTTGCTGCTTCACTACGGAGGAGCCGTTACGCCACAGCGTACAGACGGGCCCAAACAACCAGCTACTGTTTGGCTGCGCTCCGCTGCGCGCGCCGTTTTTCCGCCCGCAATTTGAGAGAATTTTATCGGCGGCAACCACTCTTTAATAACTGCTCCTTTGCTTTATTTGCGTATGCGCGCGATTCCGCCAGTTCTTTAAAAGTCTTGGTATCGTGAAATTGTTCAAGCTTATATTTCGCTCCCCGCCAAAACTGATAGTGACTAACGACGAACTTCTTCGAGTTTTTCCAATAAATGTTAATTCTTGTTTCTTGATCAAGCTCACCATCTAAATCCGACATCCCACTCTTAATTTATCACCCTCTTTTAAAATTAACTGAATCAGTAGTCGTAATTTTGTCGACATAACTGTTCGCATTTATGGTTGTTATTTTTCTACGGGAGAGGCCGGGAACTTGTTGGCTTTAGTTAGCGGTTGTGGTTGCGTTTTCGTTAGATGCAGTTTCTTGGGAGACAGAGCCGTCTAATAGCATGTTACGTGCGGTGCTAAGCGAGCCAAGTCCCACGCATTATTTTCTTTCAAAACCTCGAGGTACTGGAAGCCGTGTTACGCTCGCATGTTCTCGAAGAACGGGATCACTAAGTCCGCAATGGGAGCTTGGAAGACGTGGCGAACTCGTCGCGCTAAACTTGGGTTACTGATGCGTTGTCGGCTGTGAACGGATCGACACACCACGTTGTATGATTTTTTACGACATGTGTAAAGCTTCACATATTTCGATCTGACAAAAGCGAACAAATGAAATTTATGTAGAGCATAACTTGAAATTCGTTGCTAAAAATGGACCTATAGAACCTTACTCTGTCCGAGTAGTTGTTCGGCTTCTTGCTCAATGTTCTATTTATTCTAGCTTCAAGGGCCAAACATTAATAATATGTTGCATTGAGTGTCTTATCGGTCAGTAAACCCAACTCAGAGCCGTGCTCTACCTATCACACTCGTACAATGCATTTCGAGGTATCGCTTGCGCTGATAAGCATTACATCTAGGCCATCACGATGCATTTAAAGCTAGCAGTTCAGTGACCTCGGAATAACATTAATATGAATTTATTTCCTGTTTATTCGAGGATAATTTATGCTTCGAAGGCTGGCGTTGGTATTATTTTACGTTGCCATCTAATTTGCATGTAAAATAATGTCATTAACTAGTAAAAATTAATTCACTTTGGAGTTGGGCTTCTTTTTAAAATCTGGTTTAAAGCATGGGGACAAAATTGAAAGGCAGTACTCTAAGCCAGCTCATCGTAGGAATGACATCGTACGGTAGTGGACAGCTAGGACATTCGCAGCCTTTAAACGTCCAGTTCTCAATCCTTAGAATTGCTCGAGAGGCGTTGACCGAATGCGTCTCAAGAGCAAAGAAAACTGAAACTACCACCGTAAAAAATTAAGGTGCTTGCGATCTTGAACTGACCGAGCGTACGCGACGAGCTGCGCCTGGACGCAACAACCGTGCGGTTGAGTGTTGTTACTCGTGTTTTTGTTTACGTTGCTGCCTACATTGCTAGTTTAGTGTTCGGATCTATCCTGATTACAACAGGGGAATTAATGAGATTTCTGCTTATTCGGGCACAAATATACTCTTATTATACACATTAAGCGGGCCGGGATTTCTGTAGTTTTTGTGAATGATTTTACTGGGTAACAATTAATCTGATGTTGTCAACGTTGAAGTTAAAAATCAATTCTTATGACTTTAATTTCGAATTCATATTTTCCCCTTCATTCGCATTTCAATTACCCCTGATTTGGTTTCCCTTCGATAAATACATGCATCTAACTAGAGCACTTTGATGCCGATTCAGGTCAGCATTATTACTGCACATCACAAGCAAGTTTTCTTACAGTTCACATGCTTGCTGCTGTTCATTCTAACGAGATTGGATTTTTGAGCATTAGTCACGATTAGTACCAATTCTTGCTTGCATTCTTGTTTCTAACTGACGCCTCACTTTACATTTTACATCAGCTGCGCTCCTGGAATTACTTCGTCGCCTTGACGTTACCTCTATGAGGAAAATTTTATACCCTTGGTAAAGTAAAGCCTTCGCGTGTTTCTGCCACCAACTACAGTTTTACACTAATTCGGATCTCTTCGAGTTCATCTTTTCAACGTGCTATCAGAAGCAAGAATGCAGAATTGCGTGGAATATAGTTTTATTTTTTTAGCTTTTTTACTGGTTATGATTTCTTTGGATCGACTCAGAAATTTTTTCTCTTGAACACTATGAGCTTGGGTACATGAACAATTTTACGCAAAATGAGAATAAAAGATTTTGGGAAAATTTGATGTTGGTGATTAGAACGTTCTTATATTGCTTGTTTTGATGAAATGTATTGTGACCGATTAAACTGCACAAGTCAAAGAGTTGAAGTGAGCTAGACAGAGCTGCATCATTCAAAAAGATCGGACTCGAGGCCAGAAGTTGAGTGGGAGAGAGGGTCACGGGGGGCTGAGTGTGAGAGGGGACCAGGGGAGGAGGATTGACCTGGTTAGAGTTTGTAGAAGTGAAGGTTGTTCGGACGTTGACCTGCATGGCTGCTTAGGTTAGCTCAGTACGTTGGCAGACCTGTTCAAAGGAGCTAGTCCCACTCCGCTCGCTACGCCGTGAGGTCTTTACCACTAGTCTCCCGTGACTATATTTGAGCTTCTGCCTCTTGAAAAACTTCATGCTGATGCCAATAGTTTGAAGTAGTGAAAACTCTTACAAATAGTATTAACTTGCAGTAACTATCTAAATATACGATACCTGGAGTGTCATGAACTATTATTATAATTCAACACGAATTCCATCAAGCGCGTGATAGGAAGAGAAACCCAATAGTGACTATTGGCTACTTAGTGCTGGAAGTATAATCGCGTTGAAGTGATTGTTACTTATTTATCAAACATTTTCTCCAAGCTTTCCTGTTTCTCAAAACGAGGGTTGCTTTATTTTATCCTTCAAAATGCCACCCCACGCTCATAACAAAAACTGGAGTTTGTTGACTAACAAAGCGACAACGACCATTGAGAGCATCATCATAGAAGAAGTTAAATTGTTGTTCCCTAGATCCTCCTATGATATCTCGGTTGTCAAAAATGATACCTATGACCAAATGGACGTTGACATCTACGATATCAAAGAAGAACTGGATAATCGTCATCACTGTAAGTATATCCGACATTATTAAAAAAAAATTACAAACTAAACACCTGAAAAAAATTCGTTGTGTGTTATGGATTTTACTGAGACATTCCCATATCGAAAACCGTTGGTGAATTAAGAAATTTTCGTTTTTTTTTACGTGTTCGAACTTCATCCAACTGTCCATTCGTGTTGCTCTCTGGGTATTTGAATCACACCCAGGTATCGGATTTTCATTTATCGCATGAAAAACGAGTAATGATTACTTCATCCTATCGCATGTTGAATCAAGGATGATACGCGAATTAATTTTTTTCGTCAAATAAGATTATTAATTAAAAATCTTAGGTTACTAAACTTGAAACGTTCATTTTTCGACTTTTTCGCTAATTTTTATTGGTCTTCATATCTCTTTCTTGAATTTTTGAGTTTGGGATAATTCGTATTTGAATGTCACTTGGTTTGGTGCGTTTTAGTCGAATGATCGAATCTATACTGAGGTTTGGTTGACAGTTCTTTTCGATATTCTTAATGATCCATTCGCTTTGATCAGCAGTACGTTCATTTATTGTTGTAATATTTTTATATCGCATAACTGTAAGACAAATCAAAATTTTCTTCCGTTACGTAGGTTTTTGGCATTCACCTACAAAAATTATTAAAGTTTCCTGGACATTAATCGTTTTGGTTGCATTTAAATAGATTTTGCTATAATTTAAGTATATTAGCTTCCATAGGTGCAGTTATGAAACTTAACATTTGCATGTTAAAAAATTGTTCCGTGTTTATTTCAGTCCCTGCTGAAATCGAAGCTTTGGTGCATAGGGGGATTTGGGGGAGGTCACTGGCCTCGAGTTTGCCTTCATAGAAAACGGAGGCGTAGCTCCGCCCCTCAGGCCGGGACTTGCTCTCTTAACGGTGGCCATGAACGGAGCAGTCCTCTTGTCCGAGTAAATTAAACATGGGTTGCGAACCCCGAAGACTTGTACATGTACATTCTACGTCTCTCTTTTTTATCTTACTGCTTCTATGTAATTTGCTTCGTTTCTCATCAATATGTTTCAGATTCGTAGAAATTAATCGAAGCGTGGGATCCAATATTATCAATTATTATTCTTTTACATACGGGCCAATCAAAGTTTTGGTTATTTTTTTTAGATTTACGTTCCTATCGCCCTTGATTCTTTGAAGGCCACTGACCGTTTAGCTTTTCATAGCCAAGGAAAACATTAAATATTTTTCTGCCACTGCCAATTAAGTCGTACGAATTTCATTTTTAATAACGCAATTAAATTAAGTCATGCTTCTTAACGGCTGTCTATTGGTTTATTTCGTGAAATTATTTTTCTTTAACCTAGGACTTCAACTCATTACATTCATCACCATGGAGCAATTTTAATCTTGGTAAGAATTGTTGAGCACTGACCTTTTACACTGCGTTATAATTTAGCAAGCTGCTGACCGTGTAGTAGCGCGAAGATGCGTGCAGTTCATCGTGCGTCGTTGATCTCGTTCTCTCTGGTGCTCTTGGTGTGTGGGTCGTTGCTCGGCTGATGCGCTGCGGCTGCTGCTGCTGCTGCGGACCTGACGTCGCGTCGGCCGCGTCCTGTCAGTTGCACGTGAAGACCAGAGCTGTGAGGTGCGAGTATCAGACGCTCTCATGCCATACTCGAAGACAAGCATTTGAATTAGATCATATTTTAATTCAAGCTCTCTTCGTGAATTGAAACACAGCCTTTTTCTGGCATCTCGTCCACTGTCTTGTGATAATTCAAGATAATCAGCTTGTGTTGTTACTTGTTTACTAGTTGTTTTTTTCGTGTGTTTCGAAGAATGCAATTGGAACACGTGTTGTGAATTTGAATTTTCGAGTTCAACATCGTGACATTTTATTGATCAGCTAAAAAGTGTTGTGATCTACTCTGTTGTCGATATACGAGTTGGAAGACTTTGTGATCTATAACGGATGCTGATACTTTACCGGAAGTCGGTGCTGCTGCAATCGTAGTTCATTGATCCTGATCTGCTACTACTAGTACCGCGAACTTCAGTCCGTGAACTGTCGTTCAGTATATTTGTGCCATCGCTTGTCTGAAAATGATTAAAGAAGAGATGATGAGGGAAAACAGATCTATTTTGAAGTGCTTGCTACAGCACGGTCGTGCTCCTGATTACATGTATCCCAAGTACGACAGCCTAAATACCTATCAGAGGAGGAAAATTTCTCGCACTTACCCGACTTCACAAGAAGGCACTGGACGTAAGTTTCTTATTGAACCTACGGCGATAATCTGTACAAAATTAAAAAATAAATTTTATAACGTCTATTGAATTGGTTTCGTCACTATATGAGCTTTCATCGATAATTGGGAAGCTAACTGTTTGTTAGGCGTCCTGGTATTGAAAATTTAGATGAATTATTTTCACGTTTGACGATCGCGACTGGGTTGACTTGGCGGTCGGGTTGTGGGCTGATGTCGATGACCGCGCTAGCGCACGCCATAGCGTTCGTCCGCTGCTTGCTTTGTTGGGATAGAAAACCGACACGGAAACGCGTCGAAGCAATACCCTTCATCGAATTTTGTATGTAATAATTTCTTTATTTTCATAATGATGTTTTTTGTGTGACATGCCTGTAACATTTCTTATTTCTTATTTGCAGCCGTGAGGTTCGGTCGAGTTCCCAAAAATGAGAAGGAACGCATACGCCAGGCTATGGAGAAAGCCTACAGCGAAATCGTGCAGCAGGATACTGACTACGATGATGACTATCTCATCCAGAACATCACCCGTAGCCATCTGCAGTCTTCTGCAATTGCTAATGAGAACATGAGAGAGATCATCAGAACTAGTGAAGAACACCCACAAGTTGCCAATATCGATCCTATTTCGGTGAGTAACTCGTCTAGCCTCCCTACTTCTCACGGTTGACTGCTCCATGTGGTCGATATGTGACTAGTGCGCATGTGCATTCGTTGGCTTGATACACTTTGTCCTTGTTCTTGTGAACATCGCTTGTAACTTGCGAAACTTGTCTGCGTAAATGATGGGCATAGAATGTATGGGTGTGTAATTTTGACTTATTGTGCAATCGGAACTCGAAATTCTTTTCGGTCATAAATAAAAGCCTCAAAAGGTTGACACGATCGTAACGATTTGTTTCCAAAACTGTTCTTATTCGGGGAATTATTCCTTCATAATATTCGGTCCCATTCATATTTCTTGATACAGCACTGAGAATAAGTCAGCTTCAATTATTTGCCTTAATTAACTCATTTCACTCATTGTATTGCAGCAACATTCATCCTGCTCTAAAATCTAAACTCTGTCGAAAAATTAAACCTGGTAGTACTCTATCATAAACTTTGTAAATTCGTCAGCTTGACTCTCTCAGCTCACTCAAACGATAAAAATTTTAGGTTACGATGCAAATAATGTAATAATTGCAACATTGATATCGCTTACTCCCTTTCATACCGTCCTCACTTCCTCTTCTCTATCGACGTCGATAGCCAGCTCAACAATGAGTGAGCATGAGGAAGTACCTTGTCCGTTTCCTTGAAAGCTTAAACTTGAAAACAAATTAGTGGAATAACGTACATTAAAAATATTAGAACTCTTATGAGATATCTTATCACGTACGGACTACTAAATAACGTCAAATATCTAAAAACCAAAAGCTTAGTGGAAAGAGAGCAGCAATTGTTCTATTAGGCTGCTTATATGACATGACGCAGAGGGCGTCGAGAGCTCCGCCTCCTCAAGGTCATTGCTCACGCAGTTCAAGTTCACCGCGGTGCCAGCGTTCACGAGACTCTAACTTCAACACTGATTCATCCTGTACTGCCTAGTTTTTTATATACAACTAAGAATAATGACTCATAATTATAACGCATAATTGTATCTTTTTCAATTTTGTAATGGCATGAACTTTCGAACATGATTCGCAAGTGGAACCTAAAAGTGTTGAATGATATTCGAAGCATTAGTATATGGCTGTCTTCAACGACTGTTTTATTAAAAATACTGAAGAATTTTAACATTTCTTCCCGAAAGACTCACAATGCGTCTTATTTTTACAGACCTCTTGGTTTTGTGAAGATTCACGCAAATTAAGCTAGTATTAATCGTACTTATTTGGCTCAACTCTGATCGAACAAACTGACTACTCTCGTGCTGACGTCACTGTAGACCTTGAAAACCCTTACGTTCAGGGAGACAGCGTGCAACACGTGGCTCTAGTGGCACCTTTGTAATATTTCCTTATTATAATTGTCGAAGATATTTATGCGAATAATATTGGATAGGAAACCTACTGTCCAAAGAAAATGCTATTTGATATCTGCTGTATCTGTTCTCCGTAGCTAATAACAGGATCGTTTACCAAGCCGCGCTGGCGTAAAGGTCGAGAGCTCTAGTTTGCCTCAGGCTTCACGTTAGGCCTATCAGCCAGTGAAAGCAAAAGCGTACTTTTTTGTGCCTTTTCTATGGTTGGAGGTCACTAGTGAAAGTTTCGTTCTGGATTGTGTGGCAGAATTTTTAACTCTGTTTTATGCGGATAACTGATTTTGAGCAAATTCTTATTTATCTTTCACAAAATACCACTACTTTATCTAATTAGCCTCTTGAAATGAGAATGAGCGAAGTTCATTATTAACCTATTTGGCAAGTCAATATTCAACTTATAATTCAGCGCTGCAAATCTTTTCAACAAATTGTTATCTTTAAATTTGAATACAAAATTATGTTATTAGCGCAAACTCAAATAAAAAAATTCTGCCGAAACCGCACACGACTGCCAGCCAATGACTTTCAGTATCCTTGGCAGCAGAGGCAAGGAAGATGCGCTGGCTGTCCTGTGATGGCATTGAAGCGGTAGCCGGCTCCACCCCTAGATCTAATTCTACCCTACAGATAAACTGATAGGTATCATGCAAACAACTCGTGTTGAAATTTATTCGCTTATGAGAATCGTCGTGCGTGATCTTCAGGGGATTATTCTCAGTATTGGATAGTTATGCTTATCCTGGAAATTCCATCACTTGGCATGGCAACGAACGATCTGGTGCAAGGAGTCGTCTTCACCTTGCCCGACCTTCCTGCTCTCAGACTTGCGCGCCGTCATATAAGATAGCCAAGCAGTCCCATCCAATGATTCGTTAGTACAAGCTTAGAATAAATTTAACAAAAACTTGCGTTGGATACAAATGTAAAGACCTTGCATTTAGTCTTGTTTCGTTTGGATTATGTTTCTTCGTATATCATATGAACACGTACGTAATTGTGTAACGAAAATTTGTCCTCGTATTTCCTTCTTCCCATTATAATATCAGATTTGAATTCACGGAAAGACGTGCCACGCATTAGTAAACCATATGACCTTGCAGTAGCATAGCTCTGCCACCAAGGTCAGCCTACCCAAAGCTCGAGTATGCTTGCCAAGCGTTCGCCTTGGTACGTGTGACGGTCATAATTTTTATTGTGGCTTTTTGTCGTTTACCGATGAGGATGTGACTGAGAATGCTACTATTATGATCTGGTGTGAGAGTGGTATGCCTATGACATTTCATGTTACGCGTTACAAACTTTGTTTAATTAATCTAAATGAAATGTTATTGAAATTTTAATCTGAGTCATTCGCCGGAAAAATAACTTTTGTTTTTCTCTTTTGTTTTCAGGATTGCCCGTTGAATCCTTACGTTGGATCAGAAGATTTTCAACAGAAATTTTCTCCCATCGTCAGGGATGTGGTTTCCTTCGCCAAGAACATTCCCGGCTTTGCCGACGTGAAGCACGACGACAAAATTACTCTGCTCCGAGCGTGCGTGTTCGAAGTGCTGCTCATCAGATTTGCCAGGCTCGTTGACGCCAAGAATAGGAGAATGATCACGATCAGCGGATACATTATCAATGCCAGTATTTATGCCAACATCAAGCCATCAAACGATTTCGTTAATACTCTCTTTACATTTGTTGAGAGAATCAATACCCTCAAATTGACTGATGAAGAAATGGCGCTTTTCAGTGCAGCTATTGTGATGAATCCTAAGCGACAAGGACTTATTGACTCTTCAAAAGTTACAAGTTTGCACTCGAGAATCGTGCAGTGCCTCCAAAACGTCATGCAGCGGGAAAGGCCGGATACTCCGTCCTTGTGTCAAGACTTGCTGGGCACTCTCAATGATCTGTGGATATTGAATGGTATGCATTCCAAACAAACTCAAGTAAAACTGAGGGGTTGTGACCCGAGGATGGACGTCAACAGCCATCATACTGATTCTTATGGCTCCCAGTATACTTATTCAGAATACCCAGAGGTGCGTGGTTGCCCGATGAGATTCACTAACACATCAGAGTATGAAGAAAAAATAATTCAAAGCGAAGAACAAACAAGGCCCACGTCCCCAACTTCTTCGACCTTCTGCGCCGACGAAGAAATGAGATCTCCGGGATCTGCTGATTCTGGTTGTTCGACGGATTCAGGATGCTCCATCGAATCAGTCTGTTCGACAGACTCAGGATGCTCCATGCATATGGGGAACAATGAGGGTGTCCGTACTCCTCTTCCATCTGAAGAGCCTAGAGAAACTATGTCGGTACCCGACGATGAAACGACCGAAAGGTTCCGTAAATGCTACATCAAGAGAAAACCTCAGATGGAAGAATGCAAGCCCATCATCGACAAGAATCGTCTCATGTCGTGGCACAAGCCCCAGAAAGACGGTGAAAAGCTCTCTGACAGTCCAGTACTGCGAATGTGTCTCGAGGCACCTTCAACTCTGAAGATGGAAACTTTCAAGGATGTCTATCGTGGAGCTACCGCTCATTCACATCCTCACAAAAAATTTAGACCAACCATGGATCGGTCAAACCTCCCTCACGAAACTCTGGAGTACAATCATTCCTCACCTCGGCCATCCACTACCCCATCTCCATCTTTTAGCTGCTCGCCCTCTCCATCTTCATCAATCTCGTCATCTCCATCAAGAATTTCTTCTTCACCGTATTCATCCTCAGCTTCTGATCCCTCTTCCCCGGCAAATGTTTCAATTCTCGCCCATAGGTTAGCCATGCCTTGTAAGAAATTTCCCAGGACTTCGAGTTTAGTCCAGTCATTAACACAGGAATCCAAATTCGGCACTGGCAAAGCATTAGTTAGTGATACTCTTCATGATTGTATTATGAATGGCCAATCAAAGATTCCCCGACAGCATGTTTTAGCAGCCGCTTCCCCGTCACGATATGATAGCGGTCGCAACAACTCCAGTCCTCTTCGTACCCAAACTTTTATGACATCCCCCACTCATTCAATGACCACATCGCCTCCTCCTCTTGACGATGCCCCACCTCACCATTACTCATCACCTATCCCCACTGCCCACACTTCACCACCACACACTCCTGCTGGTCTCGGGGCATCGGCAATGTCTGCTTGCAATTTCACCAACCCTTACTTGTGCGACAATGCCGAGCCATTAAACTTATCTACCAAGACTCCATCTCCACCGCCCGCTATGGAAATCTAGTTTGAAGAGAAAACTATGTGAGATGACTTCGGGATGCTTGCTGTTCCGTGGTTGACCCTCAGAAGTGACCTGTGATAAGGCAATGCAGTTTCGACTAACCAACCACGAAGAAACTATGCTGCTGAATTATATGAATTCATTTGTACCTCAATAGTTCAATTATTTCGAATGTGATACCTAAATTTTCCATGTTTGGAACTAAAGGTATTTTCGCTGAGGTAGCAGCACCAGCTATGCTGGCGTAGTGCAAACGGGAAAGATTCACCCTATTTTAAGTACAAATTTTACTTCTGACGTCTTTGGCTCTTCTCACCGATAAGGCTGGTCTTGTGACCAATGCCATGTGATGTACCTAGTTCAGTATTCATCATTTGTCCATCGTTATCGTTTTGAGGACCAGAGTTTTCATTCTCATAAATTCCCATGCCTTTCGTGTAGCCCATTCACTCTAGAAGGGTCTTGTGTTATAAGATCCTCTCATATCTCACGCCACGAAAGTTGTCATCTGTATGATACAAATTCATATTTCATTGAATGTTATTGTAGCGTACCTTTAATTCTCACTCGCTGTGCATATCGTAGATATCAGAACACTTCTCTCTTTTGGGTATCTTGTGCGATCATTGTAAATAAATGACTCTCCGATTAAAAATCGCCGATGTTGAGTGCAAAAAAACAACAGGAGAAGTGGGATCCCAATTGGAGCAGCAGAGCTTGCATCTCTCTCCTAATAATTTGCTGGTTGATTCTTTTGCAGTTGATTTGTTAATTTTAGAAAAAAGGCGGCGAAGTGGCTTATACTTCGTAATTACCATTCCCCTTTTTATCTGACTCGAGTGTTATTTGTGAATATTTCTCTAATGGAAGTACTTTACCAACTAAGTAATGTTTCTTTCCTAGATCTCGCAGTATATCAAATGCTTCGTTGTTGTGTAATGATAAAACCTTGGATCATTTTGTTGTCCTCACGTTAAGACTTTTTGTATATAAGTAACATTGTACGAGCTTATTTATTCGATTATTTAAAATTTCCCAAAATTGTCGCTCACGAACCAAGGAAGTATGAAACAGTTCGCCACTCTTCTTTTGTGTTGACGATAAAGCACTTGACTGATTTGAGACTCGTTGTTTTGTTTTCTTAACGATAAATTTGATTTAAGTAATTTGATGGATTTAATATCGCCAGCATTACTTTTTTCATACTTTGTGAAGTTATTAACGATTTTATTCTTACAACTAATTCGTCATGCCATTTACTCTACAATTAAATTTGCAATAGAATACAAGATATCGGCCTTACCGTGTGAAGACGCTCACGTTCACCACGAATTAAAACAATTCTGAGTGTTTAAATTGACTGGTGATCTACGGCTACCTAATGCATGCACAGTTTCTAGCCATATCCATGAATGTGTGAGGCAAAAAGAAACTGTTAGACCATTTACATCAATTTACTGGTCGGACATGTTCGTTGTACTTGTTTCTTATTTGTACATTTGGGGAGTAACTATGATAGTTGAATAAATGTTTTGAAATACATTTCACATTGTTTAATTTTTCATTATTGAAAAGCTCGAAAACTATGGTAACATCGACGCTTGAACCTAACTCTCCTAAAAAACTCATACTTAGATAACATTTGAAGTTAGAAAGAACGAATGAAAATACGCGATCGTAAAAAATTAGGCACGAAATATACATCAAAGTAACCACCCTGCGAATAATAAGGAAATATTCGAGGCAGTCTATTTGAACAAGTTGAAAATGTTTCCTTACCATAATTATGAAATGGATCAAACCTATTAGAATTTACAGAAACAATTTATCAATGAAAGTGAAAATTGCTCACATAAAATAAAATTTTGGATTAACAACTAACCAGAAATTAGAGAACGAACTCGTAAAAGTTCATCCCCCTTCGAATTTATTTTTATGCATCAATAGATTTAAGCCTTCACTGAAATCAATATCAATACATCTAAATGAGGCTGAAATCTAAAGAATTATGTCATTGATGTCTCTGAAAATAAAGTTTGAACACAATAAAAGAATTTGAGTTAAAGTTTAAAACTAATTACAAGATGTAGATTTTTCGGTGGAGCCATCATTGTAAACTCCACGCGCTACTCTTATCCATCAATCAATAGATAAGATGCAATCAATCTGCCATTGTTACGCTGAGCCCATCGACTATAAAGAACATACAATGAAAACCACTCCAATGACAGAGTCAACATTTGCACGTGTACCTCGTGTGTAAAAACCACACGAGAAAGCCTCGTCGTGTACCTCATTGGCAATTACAGCGTTGCATAAGCTCTATGTATAATTTTTCCCAGAAAGTTTGCTTCAGTTTAGCGTTGATTGTAAATTTGTTGTATTTGAAAATTTGTTACTAATTAGCGACATCAAACGAGAACGAAATATTTGCTATTCAAACCCTATTCATTCTGTATCACATCAATGGGGATGAACCGATATTTGGTAATATTTTCTCACATCAATGGGGCTAAACCGATAGTTATTGGTATTTTCTCACATCAATGGGAATGAACCGATATCCGGTAATTTTTTCTTACATAAATGGGGATGAACCGATATTTTAGTAATATTTTCTCACATCAATAGGGACGAACCTTCATTAAGTGATATTTTCGTGAAACAATAACGGTTTTTCTTTCAAGTATCGTGTAGGCTTTTGGGATTATACCTTTATTAATTTTTTCCTCCATGATTTCACAAAACAGCGGAAATCATATCAGCTTAGCATCCCTAGCAAAGTCTTAGAAGAAGTTTACATGGGCAATTGTTCATCGAGGCTGACCACTAACCGGATGCACTGTGTTGCTCCCAGCTTATCAGGTTACGTAGCATCTAAATACAACGAGGGCTCGGTGGTCTCACAGGAGCTTTATCCTGTATGTCTTCCAACGAATCGAACACAAACGATAACAGTACTTGGTACGATCTCCGTACCGGAAATCGTTGCAACGACATGTATATAATCATAGAAAAAAGAGTGGGAATTTAAGACGATATTTAAGTAAAAATAAACGCATCAAAAGACAGCAAGACTGATTTGAACCATCAAGCTGCATGGTGCTCATAGCAACTCGATGCATGAAGCGACATAAAGCAGATTAATGCTGTAAACTTTTATTTTTTATTTGTCTAAGCATCTGCACACCTTGCGTACATCATGGTTACAAACAGAGGAAAATTTTCATACATACGCTAGTTGAAATGAAGGAAGCAAGCAATTCAAAACTCAGCGATATAAAAATATTGAATGTGAAAATTTAAATCACTAGTTTCGTTTAAATCCGTTCATGAATTTTAGAAAATTATAGTAGCTGTTGAATAGATGGCCCGGCAAAATATTAGCGCAGACTCGAAAAAAACTAAAATATATAATTAATAATAATGGTAATTTCTTGCTTAGTCATTATTTATGTTGTCAAACGCATCTATAGCGCTTTGTACATTGAATATTAAACATCCTAGACGATTTATATTTATTCATGATGCTGTTCATCTCCCATTATCCAATTTAGGCAAGTCGAATCTAACATGATGGTCAAAATTACGTTTTTCAGTTAGTTTTTCTGAAGGAAGTATACACGTGCATTATGACATAATCGAAATATCAATAACAAAGAAGCAGAAACATGGGCGATGTCTTTTCACTTTATAAACATAGTCATAATCCCTTATTTCATCCTTGTCACAAAAGAGCAATTATGTGACAGAGAGCAGCAACCTCCCTTTATTCATACCGCACGTGGAATCGTCGTGTTTAATTCTCCTGTCCTTAATGCAAGTGAATTAAATCGACGCTGAATCATTCAGAGTGTAGACGGAAATTCTGGAGATGCGCCCGTCAATAGACAGACGACCTTGAGACGCGTGCCGTCTGTCGACGCCGCTGTCTGGCTGAGCAGTGCACAACGCGGTGGGTTGGATCAGACCCTAGTAACACCACTCTAAATATAGAGTAAAAAATCATTTTAACCATACTTTCAACGCATGTTATTGTAATGATTTATTTGTTATTTTGTATTTATTTATTTATTTGTAAGGTGATTTGAGCCAAAGCTGTGAAACATCAAACCGGAGAATGGTTGGTCTGGAGGTTCAATAATGCTTTGGAAATCAGTTAATAGGAGTTTAATGTAATTTCGGATTTACTAAAATTCATTTTGTGATTACGAAATTATTATCTCGTCTGTGAGAGGAGCATCTTATTTATTAAGTTTCTATAGTCAGTTGAGAACAGAAGCTGTAGAGTTTTGCTGCGATGGTTGTGTTGTGTATATTTGAATACTCTGATTAATCAACAAGGAAGTAAAAAAAGTCTAGAAATCAGTATGGCAGCATACGTACTGAAAGCAGCAGATTTTAGTATAATCCAGAAGTCGTGAATAATATAATAGTCGATTTCACCAATAAATATTCAGAAGTATACTTTTCCACAACTGCACGTGAGCAGCTAGCGCATACAAATTAGTGCCAATAGATCTTGAAAAAAAAACATTGTAATATTTGAACGTCAATCGGTTTCTTTTCATAGTCAATGATTAATCGTACAACAATGAACTGCATTCATAAGTCGTTAATTATTCTTATTTTGTATTGTATTATTAAGATAATTTTGTAAATGATTTGTTTGTTTGTTTCATCCCAGAGTCCGTCTGATACTTTGCTGGAAAGGAGAACAGACATTTCTAATTAATTCATGAAATTTAATTTAATTATTGGAATTAAATAAATTTAAACATGAATTTCAATTGATTTAAACATGAATTTCAATTGATTTAAACATGAATTTCAATTGATTTATTTTTAACATCATTACATCGGTACAAGGACCAGGCATTGAGTGGGCAAAGTAAATCTCCCAGTAAAAATGATGTGCACTTTTTTCCACAAAATGGTCTAAGGTCGCTGTATCATTAAAAAAGTGGAATTCATGAACTATTAATGGTAATCAGACATCAGCCAAATAGCTGAAACCTCCATTCAAAACGTATAAGCAGAAGCAAAGGGATTTCCCTTAAGCTGATGGAATTTGTGTGTCGAAGAACGTAAAAAATTAGTAAAACGTAAATTTTGCACTGTGTTGAATTATTTCATGAGGTTAATAGCATAACAAGAGCGATGTTTTATTCTAGCGCAAGCACCCATATATATCAGGCAACTATATCATGCACTTCCTCCCTCCATTGCTGCTATATTATGTTACGCAATGTAACATAACATCGTTAGGGGGAACAACGTCCAAGAAGTCATTCAAAGGGCATGCAGCGCGGTATTTTGGCAGCCCTAATACATATTTTTTCTCTCGTCGCCGTACGTTAGATGTTCAACTGGAGCATACAAGGTATTTAAATCTTATCCAGTGTTGAATCGCGCAGTTTTTATTGATTCTTGTAATGCAAAACTCATATAAGGGAGTTATAAAGGTTTCCCCAAAGTTTCGTGAAAATAAGATGATTCGACACTTTTATCATGTTTATTGAAGGTGAGTCTCTGCACATAAAAACACGACCATTTTGTAATACGAGATAACAGGTTAACGTGGTATTTAACAATATGGTTCATGAATATAACATACTATATAAATACATCAGACTAAATTAGCTCACCGAATCATCAGAGGAACTGGGGTAAATTTCAATGGGTAATAATCTTGACGAAACGAAGAGCGAATTCAAAGGTTGCGTAGTGTCGTAGGTCTATAGTCGTGCTGTGTACTGAATGACATTGGCTCCTGACGGTACCTCCTATTACAGCGTTAAGGGATGGAATCAGATGTGCACGAGAAGCCTCAACAGGAGTATTATAAATATTGATGAATAACCTGACAAAAGTATTTCTTTTCAACATTTAAATCCGAAAATAAACAGTGTAAGAAATTCATCTGTTAATATGTAATTCAAACTAATCGACTAGGGATGTTTCTAGGATATATGAATCACTACGAAGGAAAATTATTTTATCGCGTGAGATTGACGAGATTGGAAACGACTATCATCAAGTATGAGCTATGCTACAAAGTACTGTACTCAGAGTTTACGAAACAAACTCAGATATAAGCAAAGGAAAAGCGAATAATATTGCTTATAGTCGAGAATATCTAAAATTGAACATCAGATTTTTTTTGTCTCCTCAATTCACGTATACTAATAGGCGTCATTCTTCTTATACATTTGTTCATTAGTGCACGACGGAAGGTCTTGCTATGTTCGTTCTTCAATCACTTCAATTGATATTAAAATGTACCATTGAAATGTGCAGAACTGAAGCAATTATACGCAGGAAACTATTTTCATGTAGGAGGGTAGGAACTGCTTTACTCTTCTTATATTTCCGAACTTAGATTTAAATACGCGATATTTGGTACTCGTTTCTGTGTGTTACATTACGTAGAGATAATGCAGGCTTATGGTAGTTAAATTTAGGGATAGGATACTAGTTCGATGAGCTCGATGCTAGCTGGTTGCGGTGAGAAATATGACCACCATATTTCATATTTAAGATCCTTTCATTGAGTAGTTTTTTCAGCTACCAGCTTGCACGTTACTCGTGGGAGTGCCCTTAATTATTATCCATGAATGTAAAACCACTTCTTTGTCGTGTTCAAAATTATTTCGGCCTTTGGACGTACTCATAGGTCATATTATCATAGTTGGATAGTCAAAATTATCGCAATATTTTCTTCCTAATTTTGAATTGTAGATGATAAGTGAAATACATTCAAAAAGCTATAAAAAACTTGACTACAGCATTGAACATCCAAACTGCATTATATTGTATCATTAGTGCATTCCACCATCAGTGGCCTTCATTCCTGTGAAATCATTCTTTCCGGGAAAATGCGTGTGAGTTATATATCATCATCAGCTAAACTGTCAAAGTAATTTTATTGCATGAGGGACATAGTACTATTGCTCTTGAATAGCTATGGGATTATTTCGATTTAAAGCTATCTTCATAACAGACTCCTCAATAAGATTATTATATTGAAAGTGATCGAACAAAATATTGATCTGTATCATCGAAACTGTAAAGTCACAATAAATTTAAACAAGAGTAATTTTCTATTAATGTAAATTAATACTGTGGCTCGTGATATATAGAACGATGAGAATGAAGCAAAGAGATAAGATTCATAACATCCTGCGAACATGGTGAAGGTCATAAGGAGAGGAGGGTCGTTGGGACTGCCTTTGAGAACGTTTCCGCGCTTCAGTTCCTGGTTCCTTGATACTAAACGTCAATGTTACGTAGCGGAGACCAGGAGTCCTTGTCTCAGAGCCTGCCGAGTGAAATATGCAGGAACTTACGTACGTCAAGGTCGTGGTGGACTTTAATTCAATTGATTGATTGGACTCGAGAAGGTGTCAAAACTGCCACTCCACCGAAAAACAATTATATTTTAGAACGGGATGCTTCACTAATTAACGTGCAATTGGTCAGCAATATTCCCCAAACATTTTATTTTATATTAAAATGAGCTCAGTGTCTGATATCAGCGTAATTTCCACCGAACTTTAAATGAACCAGGAAGCATTGTTGTGTAGTGTCAGATTGCCAGGAGCATGCCTCCGCCCTACCCCCTCCAACTGTTCACTTATAACCAGCAATGTAACTATGAGCTGTCGACGTCACATGTACCGATGTGAACGTGGTGTGGCGAACTAAAATGATCAAATAATTTAAAACAAAGTCCATTCAAGCATTCCTGCCCAAAATCAAAATTCAAATACGAGTATATATGATCTATCATCTAACACTGAACATTGCACAACATAGCAAGTGCGAGTAATGATTAAAGATATAATACGTAATTATAAGTAATGTCTATCAATGCAAGTAAGAATAGTCTAAAAATATAATCATTGCCACCATTCACCAAAATTGTTAAGAAGATCCATCCATCATTATTGGGCATAGGAGGGCCTTAAATATTAAATTAAATTAAACTCAACTGCACTGTCCGATGTGATGTAGATACTTTGGCAACAAATTCAGAAGCATTTCTCATCATCGCCCGCATTTGAGACGAATATTCTAACACTGAATATTATAATGCGTATTGAAGAACTGGGTATCGGGAAAATTCTGTCTCTGTAATTTCTGTCCCAACAAAAATTATATCGCACTTTTTTTCCCCGCTATTGAATATTGACGTAAAGTGTAGACTGTACGGCCTTGAGATCACCAAGGCTGCTGTAGGCGGCAGGGACACCAGCAGGCGCCACAGCCAGCCTGCCTTCCCACACCCAGAGACTAAAAAATCACATTGGGCGCAATGATTTTTGGTACGGCAGCAATGCAATATAAATAATCGGCTGTCGTCAATAATGTACTGAGACTAAAAGTGGGCATTCCATCTATGTGTGAAAATATTATTATGTAAAGTAAGAATTATGAACTGAGGGCAGCGGAAAATATTTAAATGAAACTTATAATACAAATCTGTTTATTATTGTAGTATAATATAAACTAAACTTAATTGCAGCTGTTTTATGCTATTAGACATATATTCGATCTAAAAGAATCAAATTATAGTGATAATTAGTGTCACAACGGGATTTTTATTATGCAGAGTCATTTTAAATGATAGTCCCAATTTGATAAAGTCGCATTTATTCAAATACGAATTCAAAATGAATAATTTAGACACCAATGGATAGAAAAAGATTTAAAATTTTTTAACTTCTCAATTGATGTCCGATACTTTTGAATCAGTCACTTCCTGAGCGTTGGGTAGGACGCATAGGAAATGAAGATCTGTCTCTACACTTCTGGCCACCGAGATCACCTGATCTCAGCCCATGTGCCTATTTCTTATGGGGTTACGTCAAGAAAGCTGCTTACTTCCCTCCTCTACCAGCAACTCTGTTTACGTCTCTCCTCTACCAGTAACTCTGTTGGGTCGCCTGCCGAAGACCACCACTGCCCTGGATGTAATGAACTAACATGATTCCTGCCTTCCGGAACGTAGCCTTCAACACTTCAAGCCGTCCGTATCTAGGCCATGGGTCGAACCAGCCCTCGGTCTAACGGCCACTTGCCGAAGGACGATAAATTTTGGAACAGAACTATGCTATCTGAAATCTAACCTCAGATGCGGCGAACGTAAAATTACGTAGTTTAACGATGTCCGGAAGTCATATTCGATCCGCGGCCTGGTGGTGCACGGCAGGTGGTCAAGGCCGGAAGAGGACAAAGCCGAGTGGTGCACGGCTGATTGATGTAGGTCCGGAGAGATCCAAGGCGTTCGATTCAGGGCTTATTGGTGCACAAAATTGGTGGTGCACGGCTGCGCTCCCAACTCTGTTTACGTCCCGCCTGCACTCTGCTTACGTCCCGCCTCTACCAGCAACTCTGTTTACGTCCCGCCTCTACCAGCAACTCTGTTTACGTCCCGCCTCTACCAGCAACTCTATTTACGTCCCGTCTCCACCAGCAACTCTGGTTGATCTGAAGAACCGTATCACGTCTAGGGTGCACTCAGTAACAGAAGATGTGCTTTCTCATATTTGGGACGATTTTGACAACCGTTTCGATATTTGTCATGCAGCACAAGGGGGACATATTGAACATTTATAAATATTTATGTCTTTCCCTTTCCATTGGTGTATAATTTATTCATTTTTAATTATACTTAAGTAATTACGATTTTATTAAATTGGGTCAATCATTTAGAATAACCGTGTACTGTTCCCAATATATGTTACGGCGATAAACTCGAGTTTTTTTTTTTTTTGCTTACACGTTTCTGTATACGGTACTCACTCATTTATGGGACACCTTTTAGCGATATTACCATCTGATTTAAAAAAAATGATTTCCGAATCACAGAAGTACCACTAAAATATAACAAATGTAATGACTTTTGTAGTAATGGAGTCATTGTAATGAGATGCAATAAGAACTGTTTAGTTACATTAGTTCGTTTCCTGCAACAGGGATAATAAGGAAAATGAAGCAAATGCCATCCCAGGAAAGGTTCCTTTTGCGGAAATTCCTCGGGATGAAAAACACAGTCCGGCAATCCTCAAGGTAGGGCGCGAAATTAACGTTTTTGTTCAAAATCGGAAACGGCTTTGATAGTCAGTTCCGCCTGACGAAGGACGCTGCACTCGAACTCACGCAAGGCAAGGTGAATTTTTTATTGCATCTAGAAATAATTATCTGGCAAGGTCGTGACGTATTTCCATCGAAAATGCGACTTTATAAAATCTTTATAAACAATTCATAAAATATCAGGCTTCTGTGGTGAAATTTGTGAGTTATAATAAGTGATAAGGTGTGCAGGTAATCCGAATAATTGAAAAATATGAAAATCAACTAAACATGTTTGATCATACCTAGAACGTCATCTTTTATGCTGCCTTTAAAAAAGAATTCAGTGCTTCATAATTACGCCAGTAAGTAATAGGTCTGCGGCAGGTGGTAAATTGTACAAGATTCCGGGCACATATAATCGATTAATAATTTTCGCCTGCAGGAAGTAGAGCTGGAGTTATCCAACAGTAGACAGACCTTGAGTATAAGATCATGCAGCGTCCGACTTGGCCGACAAGCAGGTACATCACTGGTCAGTTACACTCGTAGCTTTCTTCCTCTTCCTGTTGCCATTATAAGCCACTGCCCAACCGACCTTCATGCCACAAACTGATGTAACGTGTCGCCTTGTGCCCTAAACTGCCATCTGTAGCTGAGAAAAAATATCCAACACGCTTGATAGTACGGAAGGAAGAGCGTCACAAATGTGACCAACGAGATATTGAATCACGCCGCTGAAGGTTGACAGCTCGCGGACGTGTGAACAATGGCCCTGCAACTCAGAAAACACATCCCCGAAAATACTCGCATAATATATAGTTTGTTGCTTCAATGATTGTCATTTTTAACCTTTTAATCGGTAAATTATTTACAATAGCTTCAAACTTGCAATACTCCTAGCAATATTGTAATTATTTACAATACTGCTTTGCATATAAAATAATGCTTTGTAAATTATTTGCTTTGCATATTTCAACAATGCGAGTTGTCTCAACTTCTATTTCAATGTACGCGCCGAGAATTTTAAGCTTCCATCGTCACCGAAAATCTCTACTGATTTATTTACAAAACTATTTTTCTGGTTAAATAAAATAATTTTTTCCATTTTTAGCTTTGTTTAATTGAGTTGAAACGACAATGAGCAAAGACGTTACGCATCTTGAACACTGATCGAGCAATTTTATGTATAAATAAGTATAAATGTCAACCTTAGCCATCTATTTGCATCTGGCGTGATAAAAATCAACTTTAAAAAAACTGTACCCTATTTATCAACTGTACCTTTATAGTTCAAATACGAAGGCCAAAGAATGTACAGTTTTTCCAGCAAATGAAGTCATTACTAGGAGGGTTAGCCACGACTGAGCCCGGCGCATAACTGTACCGCCGACGATCATGTGAGGGTTGCGTCAAATATTCTACGAACAAATTTTTTACGCTTAAATTGTTAAGGCAAGCAACGCGGCCTTGCGGGCCTGTCCCCTCATCCGCCCTCCACGTCTCAGGGACGACGGGGGGCGCGGCGCCAAGATCTGTCGTGTTATACGCACCCCACGTAAAATTTTATTTGTTTTCCATCAATAATAAACAAAAAATAGCATAAAAATCGAATGGGATGGTGCACACCAGCAAAAAAACGTTCAATGTTGATGGCGCAATGTCAACTGATATTTAATTAGGGCAATTCATTTGCTATTGAAGAGTTATCATCTGATGATATGTAAGATTTAATTAGGGCAATTCCTTTGCTATCGAAGAGTTATCATCTGATGATATGATATATACGATTTAATTAGGGCAATTCCTTTGCTATTGAAGAGTTATCATCTGATGATATGTAAGATTTAATTAGGGCAATTCCTTTGCTATTGAAGAGTTATCATCTGATGATATAAACGATTTAATTAGGGCAATTCCTTTGCTATTGAAGATATTGAAGAGTTATCATCTGATGATATATACGATAAAAATTCATAATATATATTGCTATCTATTACAGAATTCCATTCTCACACGAGTAATAGAATGATACTGTAACAATTATATCCCGTGACTCATCGATATATTTAACTGATCCAATCGCTTCAAGGATTTCAAGAGAAAAAAAAATATTCAGAAGGACCCGTGAAGGTCACTCACTCAAAGGATCCATCTGAAATACAGTATTATATATGTTGTGAATTAATATCATGCACTCTAATTTTCCCAGCTGCATTAAAAAACAATCAAATCATTTTCTCTTAATTTAACTAAAAAAACCAACTAGAAATCCTAAAATTTAAGTTGAATGTTATTGAAATTAGAGTAAAAGTAGAATTTTACAATTTAATAAGCTAAGTAAATTACAGTAGCTACTGGAAAAATAAAAAAAAAACGGAAGACGCGCACACTTGTCTCAGAAATGTGAATCTTATGTCATGAACACTTCCTTCTTGACTGTGTATCATGAAGCTGAGTATGGTGGCGGATATACCATTTTTATCGCCCATATTTCCTCGTTAACAGCGCACAATTTCACATAATTTGCATGCACCCGAGTTTTAATTCTTTTACAGCCTCCACGCACCCGTTTTTCTGATCCATCTTGTCCAAGCTCAGAAATCAAGACTTCAATGCCAGTTAAATTTTAATTTAACATGACTAATGAGCAAATTTCATTTGAATAAAGTACAAAAAAACTGTTGAAAGGAAATATTGTTCCTCCAAATACCCTCCATGATTTCAAGTGACGGAATGAACAGCTAGTAGTAGTAAGCTAGTTTCAGAGAGAACCTTGAGCCGACGTACAATAGAGCAAACCTTGCAGCGCAATTCTATAATATGCACCAACAACCTTCAGCATTAATAAACAAGGACGTCGTTAGGCATACTGTAGCTCAGTTGAAAGTTCTTTGAAGTGTTTAAATTTTGGTTTGTCAATATGTTTATTTTTACTGGTGCGTTCGTCATGGTGACACTTTTTTCTAAGAAAACAGTATGGTGAATGCACGTAAACATACGTAAAATTAACAACAAACATGACCTTGTATGATGAGTTGTCACATTGCAGGTACATCAAGGACGGACTATGAAGGCAATTAATTCAAGGTCTCTCGAATTTTAAACTTGATAATTTGACAGAGATTTAAAGTTCAAAATGTTGAAAACTCTCGGAACACACAAAAGAATGTAAAATGTTTCCATGGAGGCGGAGACTCCGAGGAAAGATTGAAATGAGTTTTATCATTTTTCTTTGTCATCAACGCTAAAATGTGGTGATGTGAATTTAAGTTTGCCCGATTATCTTCGAATTCATTACTATAAACTCTTGACTTGTAGCATCGATGCTGTCATGGAATAAGATTTTAAGTCCCCCGGAAATTCGAAATGCAGATAATAGAACCAAACATCCTCAGAAACCAAGTGAGCCAATCTCCATTTTTGGTAAAATCGGAATCATTGGTTTTAACCCGCATAGCGAGGCTAATTCAAATGTTTAGTTATTAATTAATACAACAAGGTATCAGTGTTAAACGTTAAAGTGAAATGAAAATTTACAATAAAATACATGAACCTTGCTATGCCATAAAAGATATAAAAGGAAGATCGTGGATTTACAAACGAATGGAGTTCTCATTCGAGCACGTGGACTCCGACCTCGACGGGAAGGCCGAGCCTGATCAGCGCTGAAGGCCGCGGTGGTTTGCTGCGTTTTACCAGACAAGTCACGTGTTCCTTCAGAGATGATGTTCTAACGGGACTAGTAATTATATACCGGAAATTTAAGCAAAACCATTACTATGTCGAACAGAAAGTCGGAAGTAAAACAAAGGCCTCGTTCATGTGAGGGTTAATTTTCGAAAGATGCCAAGGTCACGTGGCGAGAAAACAACGTCTAAAAACGCTCGGTTTACTTGCCATAAAAATGTATTAACCCCACTTGATCGAGTACAGTATCAGACTTCATGTTTTCACTGTAGGGTAGAGAAGAAACATCATACTCCCGGAAATTCTTATATCTAAATAAAAGAATTTCAAGTGTATGTACCGGCTTTTTTTTCAACAAGAAGTTCAAAAACTATACATGCGTATATCCCGCGTATCCACACGTTCAAAAAATTTCGAAATTTGTAGAACACCAGCGAAATGAGGAAGAAAAAAATTGTCATCAATTGTTTAATCATGCTGTATTTTTTATTGCTCAATGTTTCACGCTTTATACTCCAAACAAATAAGATGCTCTAGCGTAAAATTCCTATCAATTCCCGCAGATTTGACAAAATGAACTCCACCGTAAGAGTTGAAATTTTAGACGTTGAAATTTGTAGAGTTACCTAGGCGATCAATTCCGAATAATAAATATCAATCGTCCACGAGAGAGAGACGATATATTTAACTGAGTTTGCTGGATATACTTTTGAAATAGGATCAAAAATTCACTAAATTCATAGGTAAATTTCTTATTGCACAGAATAATGTATAAACAGCAAGAGAAGGTCAAGCAAAGCCTGCGTTCGTGCTGCTGCTCAGCTGCAGCAACAACAGCGCCCTCGGTTGACAGGGTGAGGGGATGAGGGGACCTGAAGGTCAGTGGCCGCATGATGGCATCACTTCCCCTCACTCACACTTCCCCTCTTGCCTTCCCAGCGCCTCCTCTGCCAGGTGCCGTACTGCTCAGCTCTCTAATCGTTGCCGCTTTGCATCCACATTACTCATCCATCCTTAAAACTTCCACAAATGAAGCAATGCTAAAAAATTAAAATTCAACGTGAAACAGATAAATGAATGAAATTGCGTCAAATTACTAGAAGTTTTTCGCTGTTGTGATTTTCCTGAAGCAAAAAATGAATGCGTTGTAATGACGCATCGCCTGGTTGTATCCAAGGGCTCCCAAGAGGCTGCCCTCTCTCTAACCCTGCCCTTGCCCTCATCAAGCTGCTCTCTTTTGCCTCTTCTTGCTTTTCTTTATCAAGGTTGAAATTTATTTATATATTACCATCACCTTCGCACTTAAGATGAAATTTCCAGCTTGAAGACATCATCATAAACATAAGGACCTTTTCATGCAAAAGAGAGCTTTTTTTATTAAGCATCAGAGTTTCCGTTCAGATTCACTTGGAAAATTTCCAATGAGAATAGAAAAGGTCGCCACTCGGACAGGACCGTCGACCTCGGAAAGCTCATAGCTTTGTGCGAGGCTCCCCGACAGTTATTCAAATAGTTCATTTAAAAAAGTATTAAATAATGAAGATACATACAGAAGATTGTCACGTCCTTTATAGTCTTTTAAACAATAACACAGCTTACATAACCATACATAGCTTATGTGTTGAGACCGAGTGCCCATAATCTTTTGCAGCTCAGGTATCTTAATTGAAACTTTATTACTAATCTTTTGGTCGTCATTTTAAATTATTGTCCCCATGAACCAATAACCCCATAAAGATACACATTATGTTCATGAAGATGAGTCATAAATTGTGTTCCAAGTGCTAGGAATTTGCTATAAAATCCAAATAAAGTTTTTCCAAACAAAAAATTGTCACAAACTCATTGCAATCAACTGAAACTTTATCTCTTATTTTTGCTTGGCACAAACTCTATCATTAGAGACTTTGTGAGAATCTATCTTAAATTTGTTTGGATTTTAATAATATTCTTACAAAATTTAGACAATATATTACTTGCATTTTGAATAGCGCACTAATCTTAATTGAGTTTCATACCTCAAAACATTAGTGTTGCCACCACCCTGGTGCTACCCTCACACCTCCACCCTGGTGCTACCCTCACACCTCTACCCTGGTGCAGCCCTCACACCTCCACCCTGGTGCAGCCCTCACACCTCCACCCTGGTGCTACCCTCACACCTCCACCCTGGTGCTACCCTCACACCTCCACCCTGGTGCTACCCTCACACCTCCACCCTGGTGCTACCCTCACTCTTCTCCACGCAGCACCAAGGTCAACTACCTGGGACATCGATCGCTGTTCGGGGAATTGCGTGTGCGTTTTCTTCTTAAGCGCACACCACATGTAAGTTTTATTTATACACGCACAAACGTCAGTTATAACTCAATTCCTACACGCACACATAAGGTACGTACAGTTCGACCTTTGGTCAAATCAGGTGCGTATGTTTCATGAATGTTAGTGTCTGCCTTAAGCCACACATCACCAAAACAAAAAATAATAAAAGAAGCAACTGAAAATTACTTATCGATTGAAGAAGAAGCAATAGAATTGAATGCGAATTTGTTACAAAATGTAATTAATCGGACCAAAAAAATAGGGACTCGTGGTACGACAATCAAGGACAATAACATAAAATTAAATCTGTAAGAAAAAGCCAGGAAAAGTCCATTGTTTGCGAATGATAAATTCTTCGATCGAGAAAACAAATCAAAAACGGATTTTTTCTGAAACAAACATTAAAAATCATCTGTAAAACTGCTGATGAGTAGGAATGCTGAGTCAAGCAAAATTTACGTGTGAATGACCGATGGAAAAATTACGTACGTAATCATCGCGACAATCGAAGTCCATGGCAGCAGAAGGCAATTATTCTTTATTCTTTTCATTTTTGAAAGAGCGAGTTACTTTTGCCGACTGCGCAATCGACTTTTTTGTCAACAAAGAACAGAAGGAAAGTTGGATAATGGCTGAGAAAGGGTTTACGCAACAAAAAAAAATGCCTATAGGCACGCTTAGACATTTTTCGTTTTCTCACATCGAAAAATGAATAAAGGCCAGGGGTGGGACAAAATGCTAATATTTGTATAATTAAAACGCTTTTGTCAACCATTAGAGTGAATTGAATTTCATGCATGAAGAATAAAACAAGCTCTTTTCTCGTTTACGAACCTTTGAATAGTGAACGCAAATAAATCTCAAACTTACTCAGGTCCATAAATTAAGCCTATTTTCGGACATAAAATTGATTGTATTATTTATTTAGACGGCATTTGATACCCGGAGCCAGAAAAAAATGCAACCTAAGCAGTACGCTAAGATTATGTACAGTATTTTTTACATACACATCGGATTAGTAACTTGACTCTCCTTTACAAGCAAATCGTGAAAAAGTTTTCTCACATACCGAGACAAATTTCACTGGCGACGACGTTGGCAAGGAAGAGGAAATCGAGCGCCAGTCTTGAAGGCCTTGGCTCCGACCAATGTCAGGGTCACGTGAAGTGAGCGTAAAGGTCTGTCTTTATTGTGTTATAACTATCCTAATTGTTCTTAACACTTTGATTTTATTCAATTTAGGTATATCATTTTACTCCCCATCTGCGTTTAGGTAATCTGTTGATTGATACACTCTACTCCGTATGCTAATATGGCTTCTACAACTGGCACCACTGAATTCATCAATATCAGTACTACTATTTGTTATAATTTTCTTTTTGCACAACTTTTGCATTAATATGGTGCTATTGTCATATACTAATATGGCGTCTTTGTTATACATAAATATGGTGCTATATTGTCATTCATTAATATGGCGATATTGTCATACATTAATATGGTGCTATTGTCATACAATATCATGGCGATATTGCCATACATTAATAAGGAGATATTGTCATACATTAAAATGGTCCTATTGTCATACAATAATATGGTCCTATTGTCATACATTAATATGGTGCTATTGTCCTACATTAATATGGTGCTATTGTCATACATTAGGTCAATCACATATGGTGCATAATCACATCTGACCATAATCACATATGGCGCATAATCACACCTTTCGCATAATCTTTTTTTTACGTTTTATCAAAAAACGTCTCTCAAATTACTTTGACATTGTTTTATATAATTTACGTCGTATGCACTCTTAAGTACGCAAATAAATCACATGGAGATACTTCTTTGGAATAGTTTCTTTTGTCCTTAATAATCAGGCAAAATTTAAGGTTTTTATTTCGAATTAATGGATATCTATGAAGTATTAAAATAAATTCATTTTAAATTTACCCCTTGACATTATATGCATAACTGGAAAAAACCAGCCGTTATTGGAATTTACTATTTGCCATTAAATAGAATAATTACAAGGATTTCCAGCATTTAGCCATCTATACAAATTTTACATTTTCTTCTTTCCATTTGTAGACAAAAATGGACTTGCAGTAGCTAAAAAGGTTTACGGGGACTGATTTACATACAATTGATTCAAGAGTTTATTTGTTACAAGGATAGCCTGACACACTTTAAGTGTGTCAGTGATTACTGACACACTCTAAGTGTGTCAGTGGCAGTGACCTCGCAGAGACCTGACCTCGCTACGTCTGACCTCAGTCGAGATCATCTCTAGCGTGCGTTCGAGGGCACACATAATTTGCTTCTCTGCATTAAGGATCAAAAAATGTAAAAATTTCTCACCCGAAAAGGTTGATTGATTTTAAAGATAGAAAAAATGTGTTGATTTTAATTCAAATTTTTAATTGAATTTCATTAGATTGTAATTAACTTAATTTGAATTTTAAATTAAAAAAAAAATACAAATTTCACTGTTCATTACATTTTTAATTACTTATTCTAAAGTCTGTGATTATATTAGAAAAAATGACAAAATGAACTTTCACAATTGTTTCTTCACGATTTCTTTCATTGTAAATGTAAACGCTCGCTGAAATTCAAAACCGACATGTAAGACTGCATGCTTGACTGATGGACTGCCGACGATTCGCAATGGTTTGTTCTTAGAAGAACATGAAAAAAACTTAGCACAAAGTAAAGTGGAGTAAAATAAAGTAAACCAAAAATGTACACAAAACCATGCTTTTGTAATATGGGAATATTTGTATTGCTGTAACAACTATTCTCTTCAACATGCTCATAGGAGTTAATTGTGGTATTTGCTTCCGTAAATCAAAGTTAACGAAACCTTAAACAAACTTACGCTACTAAAATGTGAAATTTTATATGGCGTCGTCATGTTGCAACGGCTTCACTTTGAAACGATTTATCAACCCAGTAAATTTTTGACTGAAGCTTCCAATTCTTGAGAAAGAAATCAAGTCTATGATGAAGATGTTTGAGTTCCTGATTACTTGTCATGCATGTCAAGGCTTATCATACGTTGCTCATACATTGTTCATACATGTGTGCGCAACACAAGCGTCATATATTGAAGGCATACGCGGCCTCTAGCACCAACTCTTACACGTTTCCCCTTCCGCCGTCAATATTTAGCTTCTTCCTACGTCGAAAAAAATTAATTGCGAAAGAAATTTGGGCTTTGAGAAAATATGACTTTGAGAAAACATAACTCAATCGAAAATTAATTTCTTGCCGATTCAGTGTGTAGCTTATTACCTACTTATAAATTATTGAAAAACAGATTCCACCACGCCGTTCATTACCTGCATTTCAGTTATTGTTTTTGTAGCTAACAAAGTACAAAATTTTGAAGTGAATTTCTACGCTCAGATTTCGTAGTGAAAGAGAATATACGGCAACTTCTGCCAAGTTTTCAAGCTCAGGGATATTCTGGTAAGATTGTTGACGATGAACACAGGGACATATATAAAGAAATGTGTTGAAATGTCACTGTGATAACATGTCACTGTGATAACATGTCACTGTGATAACATGTCACTGTGATAACATGTCACTGTGATAACATGTCACTGTGATAACATGTCACTGTGATAACATGTCACTGTGATAACATGTCACTGTGATAACATGTCACTGTGATAACATGTCACTGTGATAACATGTC